>NW_017534975.1:308005-348837 GCF_001853355.1 Bactrocera latifrons | reverse complement strand
TTTCGTTAAAAATGCACTTGGTACGTTTTCTATGTCATCCTTTCAGCATTGTATATATGCACATAAATACATATTTATCTCTGCCACCATATATTCATTTGTTTGTGCACACGAAACATATTTATGCTGACATATAAATTAGACGAAGCATAGCCTGGAGTCGCATAAATAACTGCATTAAATCAACAGCTTAAAAGAGCATAAGGATACATTCACTCCGAGAATTGTTCGTGTATAAGCTGAAAGAGTTGAGGTACACATTCTAGATAATTGACATAATGATATAGAAAGTTGGAAAACCCTTTTTTTTGGGATTTGGTGTACATGTTATTGGCTTTATAACCTGTTCATGAAATGTGTACTGTATACTAAGTTGTATAGAGTATTTTAAGCGAAAATCAAAACAAGCTGGAATGTAATTTTGAAAGCAACACTTCAGGTTAGTCATTTGAACCCAAAACTAAACTAGTGTCATTTTGTCAAAAATATAATGTCAAAAATGTAATGTCTGGTCACCAGCCTGTCCAGTTAATAGAGTTGTCTGCTTAATAGATTGTACTTAATAAACATGAACAAATTGTGTGGACGGTTATGAATTATTATCTTATTATATCTTCTAAGTTGGTTCGAACTGGACACAGTGTACCAAATTTTGCTAAAATCGATTCAGTAGTTTAAGAGTCCATCGCGGACAAACAACGGGCCATGTACTTTTTATGTGTAAAGTTGCGCGATAAATTAAAAGACCATTGAGTACAGATTCGAATTAATATTTATTTTAAAACTTATTACTGTGAATATGAACGAATAACTAGAAGCACAGTAGCTGAAGTTAAGCTCCAGGTGAACCCAAAAACCATAAACGTGAACCCATAAACCAATACATATACGACTATTTACTTACAAAAAAAAAAAAAAAAAGATTATTAGAGTTTTGAAAAATATAGTATGTATGTGTCGTCGAATCGCGAAAACTTCAAGAACGGTGAATCGAAGAGATAACTGGTATAAATATCATCTTCTTCTTTTTTGGCGTAAACACTGAGGAAGTTCATGCCATTTACCTGACCTTATAATATGTATATGATATATAGTAGATGATCAGAATAAGGAGCTGAGTCGATTTAGCTATGTCCGTCTCTCAATCTGTTTATATACTGACAGCTGCGTACTAATCTCTGAGCGATTGAGTTGGCGATCTGAAATTTTGTACTTCCAATTTTCTCACCAAGAAGCTGTTCGTTTGGACATAAAGTGTATGTATGGAGCGCTTTTTTATGCGACTAGATATCTTCAAGAAATTTGCATGGGTTATTGGCTGCAGCAATGGTGCCACCTTGTCTCCGAAAAAACGATTTAGAATGGATTGTTATAGAATATAGATGCCATACAAACCTTATGATCGGAATCAAGAGTTTTTATGAAAAATGTTTGTGGCCGAGATGTCTTCTCGAAATTTAGCAGGGTTATTTTTTAAGTCAGTAAGCAATTTCCGTGGAAAGTGTTCAGATCGGATTATTATAGTACATAACAGTCATACAAGCTGAACGATTGGAAACAAGTGTTTGTATGAAACCTTTTATATTTGTGAGGTTCAGTGCAACCGAATTAAAAAAAAAAGTCTTAAAAAAACAGAAAGAACTTTTTTGTGACAGAATCAATAAGGAAATAAGTACATTTGCGTTTACATGGAAAGTGTCTGAAGTATTTAAAATATAATTTGTATCGAAATTTGTTTTGCCTTTTATTATTTATATTAGTTCAAGCATATTATTTACAGTTACTGTTTCGATTCTCTGCCTCAGTAGTTGCGGTTATGTGAATTAGTAGATGTATTCATTAGCAGATCCTTCCATAACTGTAAGTGTACATAATATATCTGAGCATATTTACACACACAATTTAGATACATACTTATACACAGTATAATTGCACATGTGTGCCTATGCACATTAAAAGGTATTATTTTACATAAACACACACACATACTCTTATAAGTACAAGTCACGGTGAATATCCTTTTCATTCGTTGTTCTGGTGCATTAAATGATCAAATTTATAGTTTTATTTACAGTAGTATTACGCAGCTGTCAGAAAGTGTTTTATAGGTCATTTTGCAACTATATATTGCACAAATTTTCTTACGCCATATAAACAACTGCAGCAATAAAAAATAAATTTGTAATTCAAGTTGATTTGTGCAGATGTGCTGTCTGTTTGTTTGCAAATCTTAAGCTGCAAGGACAATTAAGAAAACGGCATAAGCATTCAATTTAAGGCATTTATAAGCACAAAAGTCAACCACAACTAAGTTATATTTCATGTTTGCAAATAAAATCATTTGCTAGAAGCTGTTGACGAAGTCTCCTTAAATCATACATTCTTATAATGGTATTCACCACAAAAACCATTGTTGAAAATTATTGCTTTTAATTAAAGAAGAGCACTTTTTGAAGTATGCAAAGTTACAATTGAGCACATTAAAGTCTAACTATAATTTCCGTTTGCATAAATCACAAACTTATGAGGCTGGTGTGAGAAGCTATTTGTATTTGAATGATTGCCAATGATTTGACAATATACAGATTTAATTAATTGAAATTTAACAATAAATTTTAAAGACTTAAAATATTGTTTAAAACAAATTCATTGAAATATTTAATATATGTTCGTAGACTAAACTGGGAGCCAAATGTGTTACATACTATGGCAGTGTGAATTTTGTTTGTTGTCTGGCCAACATTTCACACACAACCAGATGGGAGTGAGGAGTAAGTTTTATTGTGGTTAATATGAACTCATACCCACTTCAATAATTTATTTGCAAACTTTTCTGAATCAATTTGGAGTTCACAAAGAAGAAATTCTTCTAGATTTAAGGGGGGAGCCTGATTTAGAAGCTTCAAAAATCGATTTCTTTGCTTAAATCTTTAAAAATATCTTTAAAAATATCTAAGAATTTGTCCCCAAAGTCATAGATGAAAATTCGAAATATTTTCGAAGCTATAAGGAAAGTAGTGACCGAGCGTCTAGCACATATATGAGCGATTGGGCAGAAAGCGAAAACTTTGACGCGCGATTTCTCGGTTGTTCATTTTTACGATTTTACTGAATTGGCGGGCAAGATAGAAAAAAGAAACTGAACGTCTGATTGAATTGGGGCAAAATTTATAACCTTTGGCGTTAACTTATTTTCTATTTAAAATAAAAAAACTAAGAATAGTCATGTATGAACATACTTTTAAACAACATAAAGTGGAAAAATTTTGCCAAAAAACCATTTTATTTTCAAGTTTTAAAAAATTTTAGAATTTTTCACTTTTTTTAGAACTTTTTTAGTTTAACTCGAGGATTTGTTATTTAAAAATATGTTTCTGTCCTTCCTAAAGACATTAAAAAAAAAAAACCTTTTTTGAAGCTTCTAAATCGTGGAGCCCTTAATCTCTGTTTTACCTCGTGTAGTACGAAATGGGTTTCAAAACAAAAAAACTTTATTATTAATTGCAGGAATATAACATAGTCCAATGGTAACATATACATATGTACAATAAGTTTGCTGCAGCTGGAGATTCTAGTTCAATATTTCAGAAAAAAATGATAACACAAGTTAACTTCGGTTGTACTGAAGCTTTAATACCTTTTCCACGGGTATTTCTCATATCGTAATTGGTCAGCGAAAATAGTAGCAATACCTATGCGATAGTAGTTCAATTAAAACAACTTTTTCGAAATTTTTAGTATTGACTTGAACAATATGAAGAATTGCGCAAATAACTTTATTTTGATCGTTGATCGTGAAGAAGATTATGATTGGCCAGTTTGTAAGGTAGCAGTATGCTATAGTGGACCAGTCAGTAGTTCTGATAAATGAGCAGCTTCTTAAAGAAAATAATGTGTGCAAATATCTTATCGATTTCTCAAACACTTAGGGACTAATTCGCATATACGAGTTTACGAGACAGGCATATAGACGATAAAGATATTTTATATACATACTTTAGGGTTTCTGACGATTTTTCCAGGGTTTTACAAATTGAAAATACCCTCTTCGGGTATAAAAACACAGTACCTCATCTTTAAAATAACCACTATATTTTTATATATGATATTCATCTTAAATATAGTCGATTAGTTTATTTGACATTAACTTGAATATGCTTCGTAGGGTTTCGTATTTTCTTCGATTCCGAATTTCACATCACTTTCGCTTTAGATTTCTGTTTATTAGTTTATAAGTTAATATGCAGCTGTGATAGATTAAATAAAATTGCTTTTGATATATGTAAAAAAAACCTATGTGATTATGTTTGTTAAAAAGTCAAAATATGATGAAGTAAAAGGCGTGCTTATGGATTTCTAACGTAAGTAACCAATTACATAATTACGAATTCACCCAATTTCGATCTGTTAATTCATCCATTGGAAGGGAAATTGTTCTAGGTAGAAATAAAAACTAAGGGGAAAAATCTACATCTCTGTACGATAGAGGATAAAAACTGCAATAGAACGTGGGTTCAGTAACCTTTTCGGAGTTGGCCTTTTATAACAAATAATATTTTTTTGTACTCAATTTGGTGTATCATTTAATAATGAACAAACTTACTTCGGAAAAACATTTGCAAATCTTGTAAATTTGTTATCGAAACAATTGTTCGGATTGCGCGACTCATCTCTGCGTCAAATATACGGTCGAAATAATCGCTCAGGAGAGGTAGTAATTCCACCAAACATGGATCGATTTCTCAAATATACTCTAGTCGATAATGCGCAACCTAAGAGAGGCCGAGTGCACGGAAAACGCTTATGCTGCTGTAAACTTGAGTATCGAAGAAAACCCGAAGGAGCCAATATTTTAGTCACTGTTTGGTGAGCAGAAAAATTCCAATATTTTTTTTTTTTTCAAAAATCAAACCGAGAGCCAACTGGTGGATGTTGATGTGATTTATCTATGGTTCCTACAAGACGATCCATCTATTCATTGTTAGTATAGGATACCGCAGGAAGTGTTCATGTTGTCCTTTAGTTAAGAATATGTTGAATATATTTTAAGCCACCTCTGACAACTGGTTGATTTTCAAGATACATGTTTTTCACTTAAAAAAAAAAGAAAAACAAAAAAAAAAAAACTTGACTACTTGAAATGTCTATAAAGGCATGGCACTTATTGCAAATCATTTTTGTGGTTTATATTCTGATATTTACTGATTTTGAATGCGAATTATATTGGAATATTCTTAATTTCTCACTACTCTATAATTTACTTATATTCTTGACCATACTAACACCGATGGGTCAAAATACATAAAGGAGTATGAAGTAAATTATTGTGTAAAGTTGAAAGTAAAACTTTTTTAGTAAAGATCTGAAGTCTTTACCGGCAAAAAGAGGTCAACAGACTTAATGTACCGAACTACATTCATTAGCTAACGGTTAAACAGGAGATAAAGAAGACACAGTTATTTCTTAACATTTCTAATTCAATTTTCTTTCATTAAAACCGTTAAAAATATTCAAGAGAAACGTAGTAAGTTCTTTCTCTTCATTTCATCAATACACTACAAATTCGTGCACAATGCACATACAAGTATATTTCATTAAGTATATGCAGCCATGGTACGTGAGCATCCAATATCTGCGACGACTACTATTATATTGCACCCAAAAGACTACGCTAAGGTCAGTTGCGTTCACTTCTTCACTTACTGCTACAATCGCATACATAAATATTACCACCCACCGAACGGGAGTGGACGTGCTCTGCACTTGAGAGTGCAAAATAATTTATTGCAACGCTAGGCCCTGAGCAGGCACACATACCGACATGCAACACACACACTAACAAAGTATATAGTAATGTGCTCTGACAGCAGATGCCCCACACTTTTGGTACAGCCATATACATGTATATGTATGTATATATAATATAAACGTGGTATACCCTCTCGTATGCTGGAGCCTTATATCGTCCGTTATACTTATAAAGCTTAGAATGTATGAGCAATGCAGCTACTTACCCGATACTGGCCCAAGTTGTTGACCACGCACGTGAATGAGACATCGCGCCCTTGCGGCACTGAAAAGTTGGTCAATTGCGCCAAGAACTCCGGCTCCGGCTCATCTGGTTGATTATGGCCTGCAAATGGAAGTGACGACAGCCCGTTTGGTTAGTTGCTTGGTTGAATGGATTGTGAACGTGAGAATTATATGGAGCATTGTATGTTAAATGCATTCGAATGTGTATATGTGTGAGTATAAGTGTATATGTATGTGTGTGTGTGTGTATTTCGTGGTGTCAACTGAAAATGGAGGGTTAAGTGCGCAAAGCACATGTGTGGCACAAATAAATTTGCTGACAACAGTGGATGATAAACTACAACAACAATGGCTGCATAATTCTCATATCTAATGCACTTTGCAAGCGCTCAATTACGCTGCATTCAAGCGTTGAAGCTTTAAAGTGGAAATATTTCCCATTAAATGTCCTTGTACGGCTGGTGAGTGCACTTTGCCATATTTGCAGTTTTTGTGAAAATTGGCTTATGTATATCTTTTTTACGCAGTTTCACGTGTATCTCAAGAAAATAGAAATAAGGTAATCGCTTTCTATACAGACAGGTGAATGATCGACGAACTTGCAGGTGGTGCAGTAATTTTCGTATTACTATGAGATTTTTAATTGTTTGTGAACTAAAAAGATATACATACGTGATTTATACTCATATATAAGTATGTTTTTAATTAAGCTCCTTATTTTTCGTTCATCTTCGATATATTTGGATGAGATGGTTAATACGAGTTCAATTGTGAAAATGCCTTAATAAAGACCTTTTGTACTATCTGCAACGTCATCCGATTTTGAGACTTTAAATCGTATCATTGTGATATTGTGCTCACTGTAGAGCGAGCCAGAGAGAAGTTGAAAATTTTTTTTATATTATACTTGCTCCCAGAAGCAAAAAGTACTGAAAATTGTAAATTTCCTATTCAAGGGAGAAAGTTAATTCTTCTCGTAGTTTTTAGAGTGGCCCGGTGTCCTGGCACAAAGTTTTCCATATTTCTTCTTCAAAAATTCACAACAATCGTTCAAGAGTTATTTTTTTACGCTCCTGTGCCAACGGCTTGTGATGAACGGAAGCGTCGTTCGATCTGAGCAATATATATGTACAGAGACAGTAGCGGGAGACCTGCTTCAGTTAGTACTACTTTGGTTGATGAGATGGGGAATGCGCGAATGTTTCTTCTTGCCGCTATGTGGTAAGGGGTTTCAATAAGTGTGAGGTGCTTTTTTGCACAATGTCCGTAAATTGCGAGTCCATAATCTATTTTTGACAACATCAGTGCTTTTGTGATATTTACAAGTGTTGAGATGTGTATGTGGCAGTGTTTTGATGAAAGAAACCTAATAATGTCTAATCTATTGAGTATGCTTAATCTAACTTATTTACAATATTCCTTAAATATTAGCTTTTTATCAAATAATGTACCAAGTATTCTTAGGATGTTAGTATGTGGGATTTGAGTATTTTCAAGGGAAAGGTTAGGGAAAGTGCAATTTCTTTTTCTGCAGATGTGAAATGTTGAACTTTTGCTTGCAGAAACTTTGGTTCCTTTCGCTTTAGACCATTCCATTATGTCGGTCGGAATATTAGTAAAATTGATTTCGACTTCATTCCAGTTTTTTAAAGCCGAGAATATTAATACATCGTCAGCGTAGATAAGGTAGTCAACGCTGCGGTATGAGGCTGTTAAGTTGCTGAGTTGATTAAAGGTTATAATAAATAACGTTGCCGTTATTAATTGGGAAAATATTAGAGTTGAAGTTGCTAACACTTACTGAAAATTTACGATTTGAAAGAAATGCCTTTATAAAATTATACATTTTGTTTTCAGTGTCCCATTTTTGTAGTTCTTGTGGTACTGTATGGGCTTCGATTCTATCGAAAGCTTTTTCAAAGTCTAGGCTCAGGACGGATAAGTGGTTTTTCGCAGACATTGTTGAAGAGGCGCAATGTTCAAAGTAAAGTAGGGGGTCAAGACCACTTTGAAAAGCGAACTGATTGGGGCTTATTAAATTCTTTTTTGGCATACCACATTATCCTCTTTGAAATGGTTTTTTCCAGAACTCTTGCCATACAAAAGTAGAAATCAAAGAAATTGGTCTGAAGTCAGTGATTGAGGTATTTGATTTGGTAGGTTTGGGGAGAGGGATAATAACAGCTTTTTTCCACTCCTGCGGCAGTATGCCTTGTTCTATTATGTTATTGTATAAAGTTATCAATCTGACTTTTAAGGAGTGTGGGAGGTTTTTTTAATAGGGGGTAAGAAATTTTGTCTGATCCATGTGTTTTTCCGGACATTATGCTGATAGTAAAATCAAATTCTTCAGTTGCAATGGGAGATTCTATGAATGTGGCTGCAAAACACGGTGATGAGTTGCAGTAAATTTATGAAATTACTTCGTTTGAAAGAGTGATAGAATTAGAGTGGAAGTTTGAATTTTTGGAATAGCTTAACCATACTTTCATAAATAGGTCCTAACGGTGATTGGATAAAGTCAATTATCAAGTCAAGTGGGTATTATACTAGCTGTTAATTTTTCAAAAGTTTTTCTTTTTGCGGATTTAAGTTCTCTCCTAAAATTGGAATTTGCTTTTTATACTCTCGCAACAAAGTTGCTAAAGAGAGTATTATAGTTTGGTTCACATAACGGTTGTTAAAGCAGTTAAAATCCGGATGTCTGTCTGTCCGTCCGTCCATGCAAGCTGTAACTGGAGTAAAAATTGAGATATCATGATGAAACTTGGTTCACGTATTTCCTGGCTCCACTGCCACGCCCACAAAATGGCGGAAACCGAAAACCTATAAATTGTCATAACTAAGCCATAAATAAAGATATTAAAATGAAATTTGGCACGAAGGATCGCATTAGGGAGGGACATATTTGGACGTAATATTTTTGGAAAAGTGGGCGTGGCCCCGCCCCCTACTAACTTTTTTGTACATATCTCGAAAACTACTATAGCTATGTCAACCAAACTGTATAGAGTCGTTTCTTATAGGTATTTCTATACACAATTGAAAAATGGAAGAAATCGGATAATAACCACGCCCACCTCCCATACAAAGGTTATGATGAAAATCACTAAAAGTGTGTTAACCGACTAACAAAAACATCAGAAACACTAAATTTCACGGAAGAAATAGCAGAAAGAAGCTGCACCCAGGCCTTCTCTAAAAATTGAAAATGGGCGTGGCGTCGCCCACTTATGTGACACCCGAACTTAGCCCTTCGTTACTTGTTTATATTTAATTAAATTTCTGTTGTTCTGTTGGAATGGCTAGCTGGGCAGCGGAGCGTATATTTGTTTTTATATTCGACGCTTCTGCATTTAAATTCTTTTCCGTTAGTCTAGTGTAGGTAATTGTGTTAATCAGGGAGCAGTATTTAAGCCAATCGGCTTCTTCTATAAGATTGATCACGGTTTAATCGTATATTGCATCGGCGTACGATTGAATGATTTGAGTGTAGAGAAGTGGGTTGGTGATCGATCGTCTGTGAGATATAAACCAGAAATTCAGGGACATTCCTTCTCTGACAATGGAATGTCTGTATATCGAAACTGGGTTGAATCCGGCCAATACTTCTGATAGACCTTTAACCCAATATACATATTTTCAAATTTCCGGGTAAGTTTTCTCCGTACAGATAGATAATTAGTGAGTATGAAACTAGCTAGCGTATTTTACTCATAATAGTGTATATTTCTGCCAAAAATACAAGGATAAGTTTGAGCGAAAACTTGACCTAGCCCTTATATAACCAATATCAGGATCATAGTTTGCTATGTTGTGTATTTTATTTGCATTTTTTTTCAAATTCACGATATTAGCATGTGAAATAAAATAAGGAGACTTCGAGATTTATTTAAAAAATATACAATAATAAGTAAAAAATGTAACTAGTTTTCATTCAGAAGCGATAATATTAATTATTTATTAGTTTAATATTTTGTTGAAAATCCCTCGTTATTTAAAATCGACCAACACCGCTTTGGAATAGTATCAACTAGGTTTTGGCAGACGGAAACTGGTATTGCATTCAATGAAACTTTAATAAGTTGGAAAAGCTTTTCGTTAACACTTGGACACTTTTCTATTAACGACGCTTTCGCCATACACCACAAATTTTTAATGGATTTTAGATCTAGTATTGACCCTAAGCCACTCTTTTGTACACGTGATTTTGGGGTCGTTGTCCTGCATAAATATCCACCTAAGTGGCATATTGTCTTCAGCGTACTGTAGCATAAATTCTTGTAGTAATGTAGTGTTGTCTTCATAGCCCGCTGTTCCTATGCAGCGACCCGAGACCAAAACATGTCTCCTTCGGACGACTTTCGACTTCTTAAACCGATGAAAATATTAGAAAAGAGAAGGAGATATTGCTTAAAAATCGTCAGTTATTCAGGTTAGTGTTAGAGAGATGAGAACAGGGTTTCGATTAATTTTGGTGGATATTTTGGGTATGAAACGTATTTTTGCTCGACTCGTCACAATAAAACCGATTTTTTTCCGAAAAGAGAACGATCATGACCGAATTTAAAGCCAAAAACGCAATAAATACCATTGATCAACCACCGCATTCACCAAATTTGGCTTCGTGGGACTTTTTTTGTTCTCCAAACTGAAATTGCAGCTCCATAGAACTAATTTTCAGTTGATCGAAGAGAGTAAACTAATTTCGCTGAAGGACCTGGAAGCCATCTCAAAAAGTATTTATTAAAAGGCTAAGAAAAATCGTTGACATAAATGTATTACATCCGGTGGTGATTACATTGAAGGCGGCAAAGCGAATATTGATGAATAATTAAATATTTTGCGTTTTATTTAAAATTTTCCGGATACTTGCTTGTCACAATATATACCTGTGCCCAAAAAATAAGCTGACATTGTATTTATTTTGAAAATTCTTTATTTATTCTTCCAAATCAATTTCATCCCCTTCAAAGTAATCCCCGCCCGATGCAATGCACTTATGCCAACGGATTTTCCAAACTTCGAAGCACTGGTTGTAGACACTTTCCGGGATGGCCTTCAGTTCCGTCTTCGCTGCGGCTTGAATCCCCGCTATCGTATAAAAACGGTGTCGACGGAGCGGTCTTTTGAGCTTGATGAACAGCCAGAAGTCGCACGGCGCCAGATCAGGTGAATACGGTGGTTGCGGAACCATAAGGGTTGAGTTTTTTTCGAAATGATCATTTAATGCAAATTCTTTTCTCAGCAAATTTCGACATCGCATAAAACGAAAAACTCACTTTTAGCAGCTCACAAAACGACACGTATCTCAAACACTAATTTTGAGTTATCAATTTGGGCATTTGTATCGATCTTTTCTCCTCGAGACTTGCCGGAACCTTGATATCGGACAACTGATATATAAGCTGATATACAAACTGAACAAAATTTGGCTTGGATTTTGTTCTAAGGAAATCGTACAATCTTCGGAGAATTTGTTCAGAACGGATCAAGTTCGTATAAGGAAACTTTTTTAATTGTAAAAGGTACTACAGCTAATACACTCGCCAAATATTTCTCACAGGCTTTCTAACCGCTGTCGCTGACCTATACTATTTAATTTCATTTGCACACAATATTGAAGAAAATGTGCCTCAAATATTTGTCTACAATTTTCAAATGAAATTTTCCAAGCGCGCGAATATGTATCAAAATACGCTTATTCAAAGATATATATGTATGAATAAATATACAGTAGCATATAGTAGTGTGTGTATAGTAATTGCTTGCATTTTCCATTTTGCGCGCGTAAGCATATAAAAGGCCACACATGGCGGCGATGGCGTTAACATTTTGTAATGAATGCATATGCGTGTATGTGTGTATGTGTACTTTTTGACTCCTACCTTGTGCAAACACGAGCGTACCACTGCCGCTTCCGCTCCGGTAGCCGATTGTGATTAGCAGTAGAAAAACATTACTCCACAAAGTGCCTACGCAGCAACATTTAAACTGACCCATGATGGTGGCGTTGGCGCTGGTGTTGGTTGGTGTTAGTGAGACGTTGCGTTTATGGCCAGCGAGTAGGAGCAATGCAATGAGTGTTAGTCAGATAGGCAAAGAGGCGCGCGAGAGGGAAAAAAGTTGCGCGTTTTATGCTAACTGTAATTGCACGCATATGTATCAGTGCGCATGTAAGAGTGTGTGTGAGTAAATGCGGAATGCTAATGCCACTTTGCTGCTGCGCTGTGCTGTGGATTTTTGTTAAACTTTTTTATCTCCACTTTCTTTATTTGTTTAGCTTTGCAGCTGTGGCGGTTGGTGCAGCAGGCGGCGCCTGAATCGCGCGAGTTGCAGGTGTCCAAGCGTAAGCTCTTTCTATTTTGTTGTACACATTCGCAGACTTTGTTGTTGTTGTTAAGCTGTTGTTGTACGATTTTACTACTTTGGGTATTGTTGTTGTTGTTGTTGATGATATTTTGTTGAGCGATATTACTGCTTGGTTTGTTGTTGTTGTACGTTTTTATTACTTTGCGTATGTTTGTTGCTTTTGTTGCATGCGCTTATGGTCGCTTTATTTGCATTTACTATTGCTACTTATATAGTATTATACTCTTTTGTATGCCAGTTTTTGTTGTTTTCTTGTTGTTGTTTCTTTCGATTTCGCTACGTTTGCTTGTGGTTGTTGTTACTATACTTCCTTTATTTCTGTGGCAACGCGGCGCTTTTATTGTTCGTTTGCTTAGTCTTTTTCGTAGCTGTTATCGTTGTTGTTGTGGTAGTTGTTGCTGTTGTTGTTGGTGCGCTGCTCTTTAATACTACTGGCTGTGCCGTTGCACATTAACTGCAGCAATCCAAACTTCTGCCGTAAAAACAAAAATAAGTTCTGCAAAGACATTCAAAAGAGAGAGAGAGAAAGAAAAGTATGAGCGAGTGTGAAGCAAACAAAACACTTACTTTTATAACGCTTTTACAGTTATTTTCACATTTTCCACATTTATTTGCTATATTTTAAAGCTACTATTAATACTTTGCTGTAATTTCTTTTGCGGTTGTTGTTGGAAATAAAAAGTTTTAATTCTCTTTTTCATTCTTCATTCTTCATTTTTTAGTGTTTATTTTTATTTTCTTTTGTGTTTTTGTTTAACTTTTTTCCCTTATTTTATTTTGTATTCTTTGATTTCATTTTATTTTTTTTTGGTTTTTGTTTTTTCAAATAAAGTTTTATTTCTGCTAAGCTCCCACTTCCTCCATTATTGCTGCTCAAATGTTTCAATTGCGTTGCAGCTGTGTCACTTTTCCACGTGATTGTTGCATGCAACAGGAAGAGCATACGGCTTTTACTTACAACTTCTTCCCCTACTCTTACCTCCATGAACCTTTAATTTCACCCACAATATTTCTTTTTTAATACTCATATAATTTTCATATATTTCTAAAACATTTTCTTAAGCGCATAATTTAGTTTTGCATGCCATTGCAACAGCCACGCAACAGGAAGTCAATTTATATCATTTTTATTTTTTTAATGTTAAAACTTTATTATACTCTTAGTTTTATCTGAATACTT
Source organism: Bactrocera latifrons (assembly GCF_001853355.1). Lineage (NCBI taxonomy): Eukaryota > Metazoa > Arthropoda > Insecta > Diptera > Tephritidae > Bactrocera > Bactrocera latifrons. Next base: position 335,252 of record NW_017534975.1, on the reverse strand, counting down.
TGTGTGCGTTGGCTAGTAAAGATGCAAAAGCGGAAGCTGCAAATGAATACTGATTTGTGGGTTGGCTTGTGGTGCACAGCGTTGAACTAAATTTAGTTCGTATATAGTATAGATACGTGCAGTTAATTATAAATATGTATGTATGTGTGAATTTATATTATATATAATAATACTAATATATTGCCCACCAACTTTCACAAATATTTGGCTGAGTTGTAGACTCTCTCGGACTGGTTGTTTGTATTGGCTGTGAGTAGCAGCCAAAAGCAGCGACGACAACTTAAATATTTTAAACATAAATTTTTGCATTTGTGTTTCGAACCAGTGACGGTTGCACTAGTATTTAAAGGCTAATCAACACTAATTAAACAGACTTATTTATGAATAAGCGCTTAAATGTGTTAGTAAATGTGAAACATAGCAGCTTAAGTCATTGCAAAGCTCTTTTAAGTGGAGGGTCGTCATCGCCAGCGGCCAAATAAAGATTACTTTGAGAATTCAAAAGCAAACCCATAATGTTTGTTGCAGATTAGCCCATAATTAGTATTAAGCTAGGTTTATTTTTAGTTTAAAAGAATGTCTTTGACAAGTGTGGTTAGGTGTTGTAACCGCCAGAATAAATATTTCGTTTTTAAATAAGTCAGGAGCAAATAAATAGCTTCGACAAAAGTTGGGCTTTTCAACGGCAGTGCTAAATCCAAATACTTTTCCCCGCAGAGAAGAAGTTCTAGTCATTTTCTGAAGTGATATCTGCTTTACTTCATTTAGGTATTCAATTTTAGTTTTTAATCTGAAAGACCAACAAAGACAACTAAGCTAAAGCTAGATTACACTTAAACTGAGGGGTCATCCAGAGAACGTAAGAACGTTAAAATCGTCTATTAAACAAAAGTCTATTATTATTAATCATTCTATTATATTGTGTAAGTATCGGGTTTTGCTTTACGGGGATTGAAACTTCTTCGGGGGAAAAACTTTTCCGATAGTTTGTTGATTGGTAGACTCGTTAAAAATGGATATCAGAAAAGCTGATATATATGAAACTGCAAGCAGGAATATTGAATAGTGAATAGTGTAGTGAAATAGTGGTCCTGATACTGAAACAAAGTGTACAGAAATAATATGAATATGCTGAATACGTGTCTTAAAAAAAGTTTTAGATTAAAAGAATGCTGATATAAGAAAGTGCCTTGAGGCAGTGGCGGACTTCTAAAAGAGGCAACATATTGAAGTTTATTACTTTCTATGCTACTCTAAATTTATCGAGGAGGGTTGCTTGCTTAACACTCCTTGCAATATTTAGGTATGCGAAAGCTATGTGAAGATCGAGAGCCGCGTGAGTTTATAATTAAGTTCGCTGGAAAAATTGTCAAGCGATCCGAAGAATACTCCGTGGCTTCCATTTAATGTGCAACGATCAGTTCTGTAGAAGCTTTGCTTTCCTCTACTGTCATTAGAATGTATTAGACTTTTAGTTATACTTTTTATATTACTAGGAAGGTTTGGAAACGACTTTCGGTTTGTGATCTACTATTGTTTTTATAATTAAAAAAAAAAAAAAATTATATATTTCATTTGATGTTACTTTCGCATGTGTGATATGTATGCCTATCTTCACCCACATAAATCGCTTACCATTGGCATAACAGCCCCTGAGTGTTGAAAAAGGAACGAAAACCCTCCATCCAGCACACGCTAGCCCCGATTGCAGTCAGAAGACCGAATAAATAGACAAATATACACCCAGTCAATCGGTTGAACGATTCGGTTGAATTGTTAGTTCGCAAGCAATCTGCTCTGTATCTGCGCAAAAAGCGGCTGAGGCGAGATATGCGCATGCAACCGAATATCATACAAAGAAAATGCACCGAGCCAAATGTAGACAAGCGAACGAACGCCAGTAAACGGCGTGGAGGGAAGTACCGTACAGCGCTTCGACTGAACGACTGCATACACAAGATAAAGCCGCGCACACACACACACACACACGCACCCACAAGCAATATGCCACAAAGGCAAAAGCCGACGACGTGGAGAGTAGCGGGAGGAAGTCGAAAGAGGCAAAGAACAAAAAGGAAAGTACGGAAAACTGTGAAGAGAGCACCGCATGGAAGGATGGCAACACAACAAGCGCTGTAGAAATAAACGACAACAGTTCAAGTGTTGCGGATATGATTCGATTTCGCTGCAGTGGCAAAGGAAAAATGCAACAACAGCAACAAATACAATTTACGCCGCTACCGAGCGAGCGAGTGGCTAGGTGGTGGGTGTTTGGCTTGTTTGGCAGGCGGAAAAGCCTTATCGTTGCAATACGTTGCTAAATATTGCCGCAGGTGTGTGGATGTACACGTTTATTAGGGTGGGATAAAAAAAAAACTATTGAATTTATGGGTTAAATCATAATACTTATAGAGAAAATATAATTATATATCTGCAAAGACAATTTTTAACTTGCTGCTTAATGGTTGCTCTCAACATTTTCTAGTCACATCCGTCATACAAAGGTCCCATAGAATACTATGGGCTTCACTAAGGCCACCGCAGCAAAGGTGCATCCGTGATTTGCTATCTCCCAGTAAGTAAAACCATCTCAGTTTTATTCCAGTGACTCAATTATTTACGATGATGAGGTATTCTTGTGTTTACTCGCAACTTGTAGGAACATTAACTCCCTTGACCATAAGTCCGACATCACGACGATTCTTAAGTTTTCTCAGCATTTCGTTGATGACCATGATCCAATTATTATTTATATTTCGACAATCGCTTGCTCTACGCCATGTCGTCAGGATCACTTTGTCATAGAGAAGATTGAAAATTAAGATGCCAACCATCTCTGGAGACTTGAAGGGTTTGTTTGAACGTGGTGATCGTGCACAGTCATAGCTGTGCAATCCTTTTGCCGCGCTCCGAGAGATATCTCTCTAGAGGATATATTGCTCGGAAAATGAGCATTCAGGAGTATCTCAAGCAGAATTTTGCTACTCACACCCATAAGATGCCCTGATTTCTCAGAGTTCTGCCCCACCAGAGGAGTTGATTTATCTTTTCTAGTTGTTTTTAGTGGATAGGAGCTGCCTGGTGCACGTTTGTAAGCAAAGCTGAAGATTTCGACTCGTCATTTAGCTCTACCCAGAGCTGCCTATAGTACAAGTCCCAATTTGTATTTCTATGAATTATCTATGAGAACATTCTCGGCCTAGACAAACAGATGTCCAGTTATAGGCTGGTTTGAATTCAGATGGGAAATTGTGTTCGAGATTAGGATAAGTTTAAGGACTACTTCGTAAAAAATCTATCATACCTAAAAATACCATAACATTTGAACTATTTACATTAAAATTATTTACCAGAAGCATTGTTGTAGAGTACGGCAGATTGGTTGAGGGGTATATGGTTAAGGAATTTCTCACCTCTTTGTCTGAGCTTCGGGGGCACACCATCAGTTCATATGCTGTCGCAACATCCCTTTGGCCGAAGATTGGTCGTAAGATATACAGAGAGCTATTTCGAAGAGTTCTAACATATTATTGCAAGGAAGAAGGCGAGGTAGAAACATTTCAACACTTACATCATAATTATGCTCCGTTTTCGATGTCAACATTAAAATACTTTTACCTTCAGATATCCCACCGAGCTGGTGGGAATAGATCGCATAAGATCGAATACAGGAGTTAAAGTTTTTATGACTTTTTTTTTTTTTTTCAAACATTCCTATACCTAAGAGACAATTTTTTTTGGATAACCCTGTGTAAACAGTAAACGGGCGCACTCGTTGCAGTCGCCGATTGAATATTCACGATTTTCGGTTGGTGCAAAAATTTTTTGATTGACATGCTTTTGATTTTCATAAGTGGTTTGAACACATAGCTTTCGTCTAAATGGTTGTATGACTGCATGAGTGCAGGCATCCATTGCCACAACATAAATATATACAGATAGGAATGTGCATCAAGCATTTAAAGTCATCGTTGCACACGTATGTATGTGTGAACCTTTACGTGTGTATATATTCCAGGATATGTCCATATTGAMTAGCTGGCTAGATTGTCCGAAAATATTCGATAACCAATACAAAAATAGAAAATGCAAAAGCAAGAAATCAAAAATTGATAACGTCTTTGTGTGTGTGTGTGTGGAAATAGAGTTGTCAATTCAATTACAAAGTCGAGATAGTCGCAATAACACACATCACTGTGCATACCTTTGCAGTTCGGGTTGAAATTGAAATATTTTCAATGACTAGAAATTGACGCGTATTGAATAGTTACTCGTTCTACGCTTTAAGTTCGTAAAAATGTGACAGATCATTGGGCAAGAATTGAACCAGGAAGTTGTAAAATATTTTTTTAGTATAAAATTTTATTATTATTTTTTATTAATGAGCAGTGTTTCTGTAGTGATAAAATATAAGGTGAAAAGTGTGAGCTGGTTTTGTGAGAGACTTTTCTAAAATGATATTCTGCTTGAAAAATTCAGGTATGAGAGTAGTAATGCAGTATTTGTTGACGCATCAAGCTGCAAAATAAATCCACCTGATATAGACGAATGGCAGCTTATAAAGAAATATAATCCACATTAAAACAGTAAGCCGACTTTAGTGGCCATGTGGGTGGATTCGTTAGGGACTCTGCCTGAAGCTGACAACAAATTCAGCTTTGGCATCCGCAAGCCCAGGTTACAAATAGTTTACGGCGATGAGAATGACACCAGCCAGTGGCTGTCGCAATAAGAGCGGTACATCTACCGCAATTGAAAATAGCTTCAGCATATATAGTAACCCTCTTATATGAGAGGGACATCGACATTAGCTTCAAGAACCCTGGGTGAAACAATCAGCGAACAAAGGGTTAAATAGCAGTAACTGTACATGTTTTACAATCAAGGGCATGTGCCTTCAGAAAAAAATACATTTTAATAAGGTGTGAGGTGGGAGACACACCATATGGACTAGTTCCAACACAAACACCAGAGGTGAGTCGCACTTACAATATATACTATATAGCAATTTAAGAATTCAAATAGAAGCGACAAGTCAACTTTAATTTTCCCCAAGATTTGTAAACTTTAGAACTAAAATATGGCAACCTTTTGAAAGCATTTTGAAGCAATATAAAAAAGCAGAAAGGAAAGCAAAAGCAGACTCCCGACAATTTTTCGAATTTCCAGAGGAACTTATGAAAACGCACTTCCCTAGCAAACAACAAACTGCAATGGAGACTTGCCAATACAGCTGGCTTATCCGATCACATAGTGTGCAAGAAAAATATTATATATACATGCGTTAAACAGCTTCTTGCCATTTCAATCGGCTTTCAATCAGTGGTTCGAGGACTGGAAAATATGTATAGAGCCAACATCTAACAATGATATGAACCGAAAAGCTGTAAAAGAGTCAAACTGTCCTACTAAAACCAGGTAGAATAACATATGACAAACAAAAGATTTCAGAACTATAAGTCTCATTTCCTTCATGCTGAAGGTTCTAGAAATACTAATAGATAAAGTACACCTAAGATAAATCTTGAGTGATACCTTATCGAAGGTACAACATACATAAAGGGGCAGTCAACCGAAACTGCTCAACGCGAAGTCATTAATGTAATTGAAAACTTCTAGAAGGGGCTTTCAATGATATAGAAAAAAGCACGATTATTCATCCCCTGACACACGGCGACATAGACGACATGGTGTCTAGATGGACAAGATCGATGCTTATGAACAGAAAGATTATAGGATAAAATGGCCCAGTGAGACGAACAAGCTATTTGTGCAAAGAAACTTCTCAATAAACAAAGCAATAGCTTCCGCAAACGGCACGTGTTGTTGGTATTAGGGATGTCTCCTTCCACAATCAGTGAGATTATGGAGAGATCCGTAAGAAAGTTGCCCTTTGGGGTCGTGCGTAACAGACTAGGTGTTAACTACAGTAAAACAGAACTGATGCTCTTCACGAGTAAAGCATAAATACCGCAATTCAGTCTTCCCACGCTCAGTGGTACAACAATTCCTCTGTTCCTCACGGCAAAAGACCGTGGGGTCGAAATTGATACCAAACTAAGTTGGGGATTAACATTGAAAAACGCATAAATAAAGCGTACGTAGCCTACTTACACTTACCAAAGATATATATACTCCCAAGGTTAGATTCTGTCTGTCCATCTGTCTGTATATATACGAACGTCATTTTCTTTTTAAGCTATTCATTTGTAGGAACTGCCGATTATGGACCACTATAACATATAACTGCCATACAAACTGAACGATCGGAATCTAGTACTGGTATGTAAAACTTTTGCATTTGACAAGATATATTCACGAAATTTGGTATAGATTATTTTATAAAGCAACAATGTAATCTCCGAAGAAATTGTTCATATCGGCTCATTATAGCATATAGCTGCCATGCAAACTGAATGATCGAAATCAAATGTTTGCATGGGAAATTTCCTCATTTTATATATCGTCAAATGTTTAGTATGTGTTATCGTTCATAGAAATAATGTAGTATCGGAAGAAATTGTTCAGATCGGCTCACTATAGCATATATTTAAATTCCATACAAACTGAATGATCGGAGTCAAATACTTGCATTGGAGACTTTTTCAGTTAACGACTGGTTAACACTGGCCGGTTACGTTTTAAATTTAGTTTAGTAAACACCTACTTACAAAAATAAATGCGCCTGTAAAGGGTATATTAGCTTCGGTACAGCCGAAGTTAAAGTTTTTTCTTGTTTAATTAGTTGTTGAAAATATTAAACGAAAAGTGGCATACAAAGTTTTTGATATCAACGTATTGAACTGCGGATACATCACTGTTTCAATCGACTAAAAGCCATAACTTCTGGATACAAAATTCTCAATATTTTATGGCGCTGTAAGACTGGTGTAATAATTCTATTTACGCATTTTCGCTTTAATTAAAAAGAGATAATACTGAAGTTGATTTGTTACTGCGTATATGTAACATTCAGTAAATTATTTCATGAAATTCATGCTATGACGAATAAGAGTTTCAAGGCGAAAAGAGAAATAAAAACTGGAGCGTACACCAAAAAAAGAGCTAGTAGAGAGTTGGGTAAGCTTTAAATACAACCAAGGAGGGCTGGTTAGCTATTGAATTGGCCTAAGAAATATTTTTATACCTCTAGTTATAAGTCCTTTACTGTGCTGAAGAAAACGGGGGTCCCAAATCAATAAAAATATGACTTATAAGTGTCGCTCAAGTACTGGAAGAGCAAATTATTTCATAAATAATATTGATTAATAAAGATTAATAAATTTGTTTGGCAATACCTACTTAAAAATGGATGTGAAAATTTAAATTCTTAACTTTTAAGTTTTCCAAAACTCACAAATCAAAGTATAATTCGAATATAATCTTGTAATCTTTTTATGCGCTTAATGCCTTTCAATAACACCACTCACATTGGTTACCTCTTCAGCCGCAAGCAAACCGGAAACATTTCGAACTTTTGGCTGTGAAGAATGGTTATGTGTTTGACTTTTACATTTTCAATGGCACAGCAGCGTCGCAACAATCACACAATACACATATACGCCCAATCACTGATCTCCCATCCGTCTATTTCGCATATTGAGTAGTTCTATTTGCTAGTTGAAAAGGAGAAATCTGTAAGTTGAAATTGTCAATGCTCTAGACATTGGCAGCCAATTGAGGTGCGATTATGAGTGCTATGTATGCTCCACCATTTCCGTTGGAGATAAAGTGCAGCAGCTGCCTGCAACCGAATACATATACTCTACACGCTGCTTTGCACCCCGTGTTTGAAGTTTTGAAGTTTTTATGCTGCTACCCTGGTCCCTGGGTTGCACTATGTTCTGGTGCTCTGTATATACATATACGAGCGCTGACATATTATCACGGTGACACCGAATTTGCACTTGGGTGCCAAGGTAGCGCTTTGCAAATGAAATGGTGATAGCAGGGCTGCATGTGAGTGAATATTTACGACTTCAGGCATACATATACATACGTGGAACATTGCGCTCACATTAGACTGTGACATTAGCATGACAGTTTTCTCGGCAATCGCATTGTTACCGTTTAACAGCGCTTTGCTTTGCTGCATTCGCTTTGAAAAGATGGCAATAAATTGATTTGTCGTTTGACAAGTTTGCACGTCGCCAACCGCAAGCAGTTGTGTACATACAAAAGGTAGAAGAGACGTATTTTGTAATATGTGCACTTGGAGGTGCACGTGTGTGTTTTTTTGCACCTTCTCATATTAGTTCTTGTCTATTTCCTTGTGCGCAAGTGTGTGCATTTCAATTATACGCTTTCCACGTGCGATAAATCTGCTTGCAGTGAAGCAAATTTAAAGTTAGTATTCAAACAGCTTGATCTTTTTAAACGTTGATAGCATCGTAGAATTATTTAATGTAAAAATTTAAATTTTATATCTAAAGTGTTCTTATAAGTAATCTCAGTTCAAGATCTATTTTCTACCGATGATAATTCTGCACCGTACCGTGCCGATTGTCCAAGTCTTTTTAAATTTAAAGTTTATTTCTTTAGCCTCGTCAATTTTAACTGTTTAAAAAGGAACAGTTTCTAATAATCTTCATAGACGATTCTTTTATTGTCTATTTTATTATAATATACATACATATATATGTATGAGATATGGATCAGGTCTCCGCAATAATGAGTTTGATAGAGATAACTTATTGGATTAGATCGCCAGTTCAATACCTCTTGCATGCCATGTAAGCCTCGTACTATTACGTTAAAGCAATTTATGACATACTTATATCACTTATATACATTATCATCATTTCTTGTGTGTGGCCTACTGCATAGGGTCTCAACAAAGCATTACTATCTGCTTATGTTTTTTGCTAGCATATTTAGTTCGTTCCATGATTTTTCGTATACATCTAAAACTGTTAAAAACTACTAAAAGCGCTATAACACAACAAGTAAGTACATCAGACACATTAAATTTTACCTCCGATTTGATATAAGAGGGCTCTCTGGAAGCCGGTATGAAAATTTGACGGTGGGCATGGCACATCCCACTTATTGCTGAAATTTCACATCTCGGGACCAGACCAACCAATTTAGACAAAATTTAGTACATGGCATTATTCTTACATACGTAAGTAAATGACGAAATCGGACAGACGAATTCGGAAATTTGAGCTAAAACTTGACCTAGCCCCATTTAAGTAATATCAGGATTTTCAAACATCTTGTTAACTTTATTCTAAATGATTGGTTTTTTAGTATGTAGTATTGGGAAAATATATAAAATCGCGTCGATACTAGCCTCACTCCCATACACTGCATATAATGATTTTCGTATTTCTAAAAACCTTATTTGTCTGTCAGTGTATGTGTTGTATATAGTATATCTTCTCCTTCTTGATTGGCGTAGTCAACGCTTACGCGATTATAGCCGAGTTAACAACCGCGCGTCAGTCGCTTCTTCTTTTCGCTACGTGGCGCCAATTAGATATTCCAAGTGAGGCCAGGTAGTTCTCCACTTGGTCCTTAAAACGGAGTGGAGGTCTTCCTCTACCTCTGCTTCTCTCAGCGGTTACCGCGTCGAAGATTTTCAGAGCTCGAGTGTTTTCGTCCATCGGGACAACATGACCTAGCCAGCGTAGCCGCTGTCTTTTAATTCGCTGAACTATGTCAATGTCGTCGTATATCTCGTACAGCTCATCGTTCCGTCGAATGCGATATTCGCTGCGGCCAACACGCTAAGGACCATAAATCTTTCGCAGAACTTTTCTCTCGAAAACTCGCAACGTCGACTCATCAGTTGTTGTCATCGTCCAAGCCTCTGCACCATNATCTTTCGCAGAACTTTTCTCTCGAAAACTCGCAACGTCGACTCATCAGTTGTTGTCATCGTCCAAGCCTCTGCACCATATAGCAGGACGGGAATTATGGGTGACTTATAGAGTTTGGTTTTTGTTTGCCGAGAGAGGACTTTGCTTCTCACGACTGTTGTTTGATGACAGGAGATATTTCGTCTTGCCCTCGTTCACTGCCAGACCCATTTGTGTTGCTTCCTTGTCCAGTCTGGAGAAAGCAGAATTAACGGCGCGGGTGTTGAGGCCGATGATATCAATATTATCGGCATACGCCAGCAGCTGTACACTCTTATAGAAGATGGTACCTTCTCTATTTAGTTCTGCATCTCGAACTATTTTCTCCAGAAGCAGGTTGAAAAGTCGCAAGATAAGGAATCGCCTTGTCTGAAACCTCGTTTGGTATCGAACGGCCCGGAGAAGTTCTTCCCGATTCTGCCGTAGCTTTTGGTGCTAGTCAATTTACACAGCCGTATAAGTTTTGCGGGGATACCAAATTCAGACATCGCGGCAGAAATGCAGTTCCTTTTCGTGCTGTCGAAAGCAGCTTTGAAATCGACGAAGAGRTGGTGAGTGTCGATTCTCCTTTCACGGGTCTTTTCCAAGATTTGGCGCATGGTGAATATCTGGTCGGTTGTTGAATTTCCAGGTCTGAAGCCACACTGATAAGGTCCAATCAGTTTGTTGACGGTGGGCTTTAATCTTTCACACAATACGCTCGATAGAACCTTATATGCAATGTTGAGGAGGCTTATCCCACGATAGTTGGGGTAGATTGTGGGGTATCCTTTCGTCCAAAAATATTTTACAAAGAATCTGATGCATGCTCCTTATCAGTTCTTCGCCGCCGTGTTTGAATAGTTGGCAGTCCATCGGCCCCCGCAGCTTTGTTGTCCTCAGGTGGGTAATTGCTATTCGAATTTCTTCATGGTCGGGCAATTGAACGTCTGCTCCATCACCATCGATTGGGGAATAGGATTCGCCTTCTCATGGCGTTGTGCGTTCACTGCCATTCAGCAATCTGGAGAAGTGTTTCCTCCATAATTTAAGTATGCTCTGGGCATCGGTGACTAGATCACATTTGGGGGTTCTACAAGTGTATGCTCCGGTCTTGAAACCTTCTGTAAGCCGCCGCATTTTTTCGTAGAATTTTCGAGCATTACCCCTGTCGGCCAGCTTATCAAGCTCAATTATATAGTATATATGTATACAAAATTGCTTGGATTATATTAGGTCACCATACCTTAAAGATGCAAACAAGGCTCTGAATCTTTTCAGTAAGGTTCGTTGCTAGCCAGATTTCACATCCGGAAAGCGGTACAGAGACGGTAGGCTGAGCTAGTCTCATTTTTGTTAGGAAATGTTTGTCCAAAATAAGTACAGTCTTCAGCATGATTGCTTTCTGCGACCTGTGGTATAAAACGTTCGCTGCATTTTGGGGTTTTTTTGTTGAGATTGTTTTGTAAAAGTTGACAACAGAAAAATTTCATCCGTAAACGCGACATCTTCTAGAGACTTTTTAAGGTCATTTAGATACTCCTCAGCTTGCAATGTTCCGATAATAATAAGGAAAAGTATTGGAGAAACTTAACAATCTGTCTGAAAGCTAGCTATACTGAAGTACTCTGTACCTGAACTCTACTATGATATTGACTCAAGCAAAATTTTCGCGAAACCGTCACCACCTCGCCCACCTAACGTCGACTGCATCTTTGCTGCTTTACCATATAAACCACATCGCTCAGTTGCTCCTTTCAAAAGCACGTAGTAGTCTCGTCACTTATGGTCGCGCTCCAGATAAGGAATTTAGAATTATTAAAAAAATATCTTACTACTGAACAGGGCGAGAAAACTGTGAAGTATGTATTTTTTGCGATTTCGCTATATCACTAATAACTTTTTATTAAACGGTTTTGTTTTTGATTCAATTATATCTTTCTTTTCTCAACACTGCGATAAAAAATTGTGTGTAAGTCGAAAACATTGGCATTTGATCGCCAATAGCTCAGACAAATCTCATGTGAAGGTTTGATTGAAAAGGCTATAATATACTTCGCAGCTGTTGTTTGTAAAGGAACTGCAAATATGAAAAAAAGTAAACAACTTATAATTTGAATAAGAGAATCAAGAAAAAAATATCAATTCTTTGGCTTAATTTTATTTGGTGAATTTCTGCAATAGTTATAGCCTATAAGGGTTTGTCATCTGCAGTAGAATCCACTCACCCTACGAAAATAATACTACGTTATATATATTTTGGTATACTCCTATAGCGTATTTTGAATTCTCGTAACAGTAAATTATATGCCATATGGAATACTTTCCGTATTGCGGATCATCAAGATATTATAATTTATAAGCGTTTTTACGGAGAAAGTAGAGTCTTAACGGCAATATCAAACTTCCTGCACCACAACGTTTGCTCAGGCATTTCTGTGTGGGACATTTTACCGTAAACATTCTTTTTCATATATTATTTTTTAACTATATTTTTAAATACTTTTTAAAAATGGTATATGCCAGAAAAACTACAACAGAATTTACTTGAAACTTGTTTCGATATTATATACAAATACATTTTCGAATAAATATGTAAAAAATAATTGCTAATAGTTTTTCTTTTCATTTATTAATAATTTTCGAATGACTCTGAACTTCGAGCATATTTAATAACACAATTATTTTTTATGGTTGCAAGGGCGTATACGTGACACAGAAACTTATCCATGCTGCAGTTGATTCAATGCAAGTGATTTACTTATTTGCTTAGCATGGATTTCGATCCTGAAACAGGTTTAACTAACTTAGCGATTACTAAGCCAATGAATGTATAATCTTCTTAGAAGAATGGTTTCGACTTTAAATTGGTATGGGTAACAAATTATGTAGTTAAGACGCAAAGCCCATTTAAGAAGAGAATTTCAGTCTAATATCTCGCAAAAGATTCAGTTATCTTAACAAAGATTGTATTGCAGCAGTCATCCAACAGCATGTGTACAGTGGAATAGCGATAAATTATTGGTTGCCATGGCGTATACGTGACTTTGATTATTGCTATAGTAATACGAGATGTTAATGTACTTTTAGCAAACAAGAAAATATGTCATATTTATATAATTTTAGAAAATATATAAAATTGTTCGTAGTTAATATTAGATCCAGTTCTTAGTTCCCAAAAGACGTCCTGTGCACATATAAATGAATGACATCTAAATATTTTCTCTTAACTCTCTTATTTCCGGAACATAATGGTAGAAAAATTACATATACTCTACTACAAAAACAAGCAACAACAAAAAAGCATTACAGCGATTCAAGAGGCCATTGTAAACACTCCCATTATACTGTAAGTATATTACTTATGAACTTATGTATTCATTCAGTGACAGTAATCGCAGGGATTACATTACATTAATTGCAAATATTTACACAGTTTTATTCACACCAATCATGAAGGCAAACAATTCAACAGCCACAACAATAATAACACATACATAAACATACACAAACTTGTTAGCCATCGATTAATAATATATATTATATATTATATATATGCTCATCTGTACAATTGTATAAACAAATGCTTTCAGAGCAACTTGCACAACACCATTAACTGAACGCCACACGGCGCGCTCAAAGCGAAAAAAGATTAATGCGATACTTTTACTATTTATTTCAGCTAATAAAGTAAACAAGCAATGAATGCCACAACGGTTGTTCTGATAAGCTAGTTGTGTAGAGCTCTTTGATGTCTGGCTGTAAACTTGCAATCGAGACAGTTGCGCGAGAAGAAAACTTAATGGCATCGAAGAAGTAAATAGATGAGGGAATTATAGAAAAACAATCTTAATAAAGCGGATAGTAAGCGTGATAGAACCATAGTTACTTAATTAGAAAAATAAGGGCAGAAAAAAATTGAGAATTCGCTCAAGGCGAAGAAACTAAATAAAAGCACATTATGTATGTAAAAAGTTTCTTATATGATTGAAGAATTTTTTTTTATATTTAAAAAGGGTGAAAGGAAATCAAATCGTTTATTACATATCTTCCTTGAATCTTTTTTAATGATTTTGAAAAATGGACCTTTGCATTCACATATGTGACTATTAAAAAAATGCGATTGCAGATTTGTTCGGTGTTTCCTTTAATACTTTTTTCCAATTATCGCATGTGTCATACATCAAATTACACTATTAAGGCCACACATAAAGCCGTTGGCTGTTGCCTAAATTTAGTTGTAGAAATTCTGTCACAATTTTGTCTGAAACGATACAAAAGAGGACACACTTCCCTACTTTGCGACAGCAGCACAATAGAGGATGGAAACGCCATGATTGGAATATTTTCTTAATATTTTTAAGTTTCAGAAATCCACGGACTTTATAGTACAAGTGAAGTGTTTATGAAGATTTTGGCGTTCTAAGTCCATCTGTCCATCAATGTCAACTCAGTGTGGTTATCTGCATTCTGAAGTATACTAAGTTCTGTAGCCTGAAGCAGAAGAGTTCTTACAAATTTTGTAGATAATTTTAAAATATGAAGGCCCACTGCACGACCCAAGGAATGAGGTTAAACAAGTAATAAAATTACGAGTCGAGATTCGGAACTATTTCGTACAATTGTTGTCTTGTAGTCTCTATGCTTCTCAGCAGAGTCTTGAAATAAAAATTATTTATTATAAACTAGAGGATCCGTCCATGCTTTACTGTGGTTTATACATAGATAATTACTACTACCATCTACATATATGATTTCTATTCTTCTTGATTATATATATTTCTATTAGTTAGATTATAACAGTTCAGGAGCTTTATGAGATATAGCATTTTCGTTAAAAAAAAAAAAAAAAAAAAAATGGATTTAAAGCATTGCTTTTTGGGGGGAAAATACTGTTGAAATTGGGCTTAGGGAAATCCATCGTTGAAAAAATATTTGCTTAGCTGGAAACAGGGGAAATGAGCACCGAGAACAATGATGTTCTAAAGAATCGAAAGCTCTGTGCAAAATGGGTAATCTATTTCACTGCGTATATGATTTCAGTTCGTTTCTACTATTCCAAATACTTAGCAATTGTATTATTTTTGAAGAAGAATCTGTTTAAAATTATGAGTTGTATTATACTCGAATATAAAAAGATAAAAAGGTATCCTACGTCCTTACCCTCGTTCTAAGCTACCTTCTCATCAATTCACAGCCAAATCGGTTCGGCCGTTCTTGAGTTATAAATAGTGTAAATAATACCATGTTCAGACCGAAAGTTTAAAAGATTAGATTACATTTAAGCATAACCCAACAGTGTTCATACTGCCGTTGGTGATTTATAAATCAGATGTTTTTGACATTCAGCCATAAACATCAAAGTAGTTATTAAAGAAAAACATTGTAGTGTCGTATGTTGTTATAAAAATTGTCTTCGTTTTTCTAAATTATCTCCGCTCAATAGAAATAATTTCGGAATTGTTTGATTATAACCACTTAGCAATGAATCGTTTGCTGCATGAACGCGTAATACTAAAAGTTTGTAGTCTATATGGAGCAAATTCAACCAGGTCTGTTTGGATAAAGGCAAGTATATTAATATTGGTATTATAACTTCGTTTAATTATAATGTATATATAACTCAGACTCTGTCCAAAAGCTTTGGGAAGTCGACAGCCAGGTGAATTCAGATGCATTTTTTAAAAACAACTTCCGAATGAAGCGCAAATCTCTAACTACCGCAAAGCAATTCAATTAGAGAAACGCATTGCTCTTGCTTTATATGCTCTTGGCTCTTCTGCAGAATACCGAACGATTGGGAATATGTTCGGAATTGGTAAAAACACTGTCTGCGCCATTCTAATTGTTTTGCCATTCAAAAATTCACATCGCTCAATATTTATCAAAAGAAAAAATTGTCATATAGTATTTTGTAATAAAAGCCGTATTTTCCATATAATGGAACAATTTTTTCATTTGGGAAGTCGGTTTTCAGGTTAAATTAGAATCATTGCTTTAAAAAAACTTTGTTTGTTTACATTTCTTCCCTTTGTAGTGTCTAAATCTGCTGTGAAAATGTAACATATTTTAAATGCTGACAAGTAGATGGCGCAAAATCAGAGTCGCACAGAAAGATTTAGCGTGGATCAGTTTCAAATCACTTCAATGAAGTATGGCGAAATCTTGATAAATTTTTAAGATTAGTGGGATAATCCATTCAACAGCCGAAATCGTGTGATTAAGTGTCGGTATGAACATGGTATAACACAAATTTCTTTTATATATGTATATATAGATAAGTATACATCTCCTAAAGCTGAAGAAATATTGCGTGGTTGAGGGGATTGCTTGATTGCCTGAATGCGTTGAAATTGAGCTTGCTGGTGTATTTAAAATTCGAAATTATGTTGAATAAATATTTTGAATATCAATAGTCAATGGTTTCTCGAGGTATAGAACCAGTTAAAGAATTTTTTCAACCTGATACATAGATGGTGCTCTCAAATATTTAGGTATGAGAAAGCGCTGTGTAAAGTAAGTTCCGGGCGAACTCACTGTTGACTAAAAACAGCAACGAGCTGATGATTTAGAGCAGTGTGTTGAGATGTTCATGAATAATATACTCGTGTTTTGGGTCGATATGAGTCAACGGATGAAACATGACTCCATCGGTTCACTTCGATAACTGTTATACATATCACCTAAAACTAAGCGAGATAGATATAGGTTTATATACATACATAATATATATATAAGTACTATATATATATATATATATAAATGATCAGGATAGCAGGAAAAATTGAAATCCGTTTGACTGTCTGTCGTTAGGTATCTCGATGAAACTTAGCACACAGATTCCTTAGCATAAAAATACCTTTGAGTTCGTTGATGGGTGTAATTGGACCACTGCCACTCCCAGAAGTGCCATTACTAAGCATTACATTAAGATATAAAGCTGTAATTTGGTACAGAGGATCCCAATAGCAAAGGCGACTTTGGCGACCCCGCCCTCTAAAACGTTTAATTTACATATCGGATAAACGATCTATGCTAAAACAACCAAATTTGCTGAGTACAAATCTTATGAGAACTTCTACTTTTTGGTGAAATCTCGTATCTCGGGACCCGACTGACAAATTTCGACAAAATTTGCTACGTGGCATTGTTTTCATATTTTTATGTCATGTTGTGAAAATAAGAGAAATAACCACTCCTACTTTCCATAGTGCACAATTTTAAATTACCATTGATTCGTTCAGATGCCAGTACACAAATCAAGAAGAAATTGATATAGCGGGATAAAAGTTTGCAGGAATAATGTCTTTAGTGGGTGTCACCTTATGATCAAAAATATTTTAAGTCGAATAAAAACTGTATAAGTTCCTAGGTACCTAATATTTCGTCCCCGGTACCTATAGTTGACTTTTTATCGAAAATGTCGGTCAGTGTATGTATAGTACGTATAACTGAAATTAAGGAATAATCCTTCACTTATAAAGGTATGTTTGTATGACAAAAATGGGTTGAATCGCACCAATACTGCCCTTAGCCCCCATATACCTAATATAAAGACTTTCGAACCTCCGGGTGACTTTGTACCGCAATATGTGAGTTATCTCAATGAAACTGGAAGAGTAAGTTTTAGTCATAACAGTGTATCCATTTGCAGAAAACAGGTAAAATTTGGGGAAAATTTGACCTAGCCCTCATATAACTAATAGCTTTACTCCATATATATATGTATATTGGTAATTATATGATCAATGAAATCTAGGGAATTTTTTTTGTAATATATGCAAGGACAGGAAGTTTTGAATCTAGCGCCCCCTGGCGGCGCCATCTATATGTCGACTGGTGTATTAGCATCTGCTATCTTTATCGATTGTCCAGTGAGATGATGATTTCATGACATTTCATCGATTGGAAGTGAAGTTATTGCATTTTTAGTGCCAGTATGTTTGTGTTACCGGTGCGAGCAAAGAACAAAGAACCAGCAGTAAATTTTGTTTTAAAATTGGGAATCAGTTGATGAAACAAGTTTCACGAGTGGTTTCAATGTTTCCAGAGTGGTCGTGAGGACATAAAAGACGATCAACACGTGGGCCAATCAAAATCCGTGATCACCGGAAACTCCATCGAAACTGTGAGTGACTTCATCAAAAACCAGCCGAAATCATCATTGAAATTCACAGAAATGGAATTTGACATTTCCGAAACATCGATTTATCACATTTTGACCGAATATTTGGGCTACGAAAAGTGTGTGCATGGTTTGTTCGAATGACAATTATTTGACCAAAAATCACATTTTAACCATTAACCGCTCCCCGTATTCACCTGATATGGTATCGTGCGACTTCTTTCTTTTCGGAAGAATCCATTTGCTCATGAAAGGAAAGCTTTATGCAGGCGTAGGGGCCATTCAAACGGCTTGCACCGTCATATTGGCGGCCATACCGGTCAACGAGCTAAAGCAATCGTTCGACATGCTTGTGGACTGTGCAAAAAGCTGTTTTGAAGCAAAAGGAGACTACTTTGAATAAATTGGTTTTGCCGAAAAAACCATTTGCTCTGTTATTTTTTTAAATCCTGTTTACTTTTTAATACACCTTTTATGTCGATAAAATCGGGTCGATATAACGCCCATGTTCTACATATGTATAGTAATTTTCATTTTTCTAAGAAACTTTATCTGTTTTCGGTGTAGGAGTTATATATAGTATATGGATTCATAAAATTGCTTGTATTTCGATCCTCTGGTCCTCCAAGTTGCAGAAGTATAAATTGTTTGGTCCACCCGAACTTAGCCCTTCCTAACTTGGTATTAATTTATTTATTAAAATGTTTCTGTAAATAAATTACAAAGAAACAGCTCTGTTAATTCTAAACCGCTTGCAAGTATACCAAAATCAGACTAAAATTTTTTGCCTTATGATTCGAGATTGAAACATACCTGTGATATGATCCAGAGCATTTCGTTTTCATACCTCATTCTTATTGCAGATATATCCACAAGTCCCGATTAAAGTTTGTTCGAATTAAATATACATTTTGAATTTCCAACTTCGAATTTTCAATTTCATTTAAATGCATTTGTAGGTACAAATTTATTCTTACCCACTTTCAGCATGATTACTTGCTGACCACTAGCTCCGTTTGTATGTCGCGCGTAATTTCACTAAGTTTATATTATATCTCTGTGGCAACCATAACAGCCATCACGTATAAGTATATATATGAGCATAAAAGCCGCCGTACAAATAGGTATTTATTATGCTTATGAATGTAAACTGTAAATTTTATGTGAAAACTTTCGGCATGTTTTTATAACTTTTCACTAGAAGGCAGTGAGAAAAAAAGCACAGACAACAACAACGGCTAGCATATACATACATATAAAAGCGAAAACTTTTCATGCACCAAGCACTTATAACCACTCATCCATATAGTACCACATTTACACTGTTCAACACAGTTACACGCGTACAAACAAATTACCAAATCATTTAAACAAAGGAAGTTTGCTGCAAAAAAGCAAGAAAAAAGTGTAGAAAAAATTCAAAAAATATGTAAAAAATCTGCCAGCAGGCGAGAATTCGGGATAATTTTTCAGAAAAAAGAGAATTATAAACTTTTACGTACTTTACAAAGCAACGCTTGCACATTTACACATACACATACGTACATATATGTATTTGGGGCAACAAGAGTGTTATGTAGTTTGACGTACAATTTATTGCTGGCCGCAATGTTGTGAAACCATGAATTGCTGTTGTTGGCGCGACCTACGTCCTTGCGCGCACGCGAGCGTTCGCTACTTGTGGGCGGCGGCATCATTAAGAGGCAAAGCAAACAAACGTGTGTCAACAAATTGATGGCTATTAATGATTGCCAACAAATTTGACTACACAAAAAAAAATTTGGACTGTAAAAAATATAAATAAATATAAATTCAATATATTTGAAATTAATGCAGGAATTCAATTTACTGACTCCTGCCTAAAATTTAATATTTTTGGAGACTGAGCGCATGCTGAGTTAAATCTGAAGCTGATACAGAGTTGGCTAGTACGATTTATTTGATTTGTTGTTTGGCGGATACGAATTGAACAATTTTTCGACACACTGAGTACTAGAAGTACGCGTGATATAATCCAGCCATTTTTATCTCAGTAGAGGTTTAAGACTGGCAGTGAAATTCAGAATTTAATTCAAAATTGAGACCCAAATTAATATTATAATTAGGTCGAATTGAGAGATTGTTCCCAATATGTCGTCGGTACTCTGAATAATCAGAACTAAGATCTACTGACGATTTATATTAGAATTTACTGTGGCTTATTTAATATCGCTGAACTCTTTCTTGTGGTGTTATGTGATAAGCGGAGACGTTTGACACATTGGCTTATCGGAATCACTTTTAAAATAGCAACCTGTTGGCAAGAGTTATTCTTCTTTGGCTTTCGAAGCTGATATTGTTGTTGGTGTTAATACTGATTCCAATACTAACGAAATTATCTACGACTTTGAAATTATGACTGTTAACAGTGACGTGGCAGCCATGTCGCGAGTGCGACGACTGTTTGTTTGATGACAGTAGATACTTTGCCTTGCACTAATTCACAACCAAACTCAATTGCTTCTTTTTCTTATCCAGTCTGGAGAAAGAAGAACTAATGGCGCAGATTTTGAGACCAATAATATATTGTTATCGGCGTACTCCCTCTCTGTACACTCTTATAGAAGATTGTACCTTATCTATTCACCTCTGCAGCTCCTGATGAAGCTTTAGTTATTCCTAAACGTCAGTTAACACAGCCGCATTAAAATGAAATACACTTTATTGAAAACCTCATTAGTAAAAACAACACATTTTATTATTGTCCAAAACTAGAGTCTTATACCCTCATTTAGCGTTATCATTGTAACATTTTCCAACTCTTAACCGATGTTATAAGAACATCAGAGATTTTTCTGAGGATTTTCTGTGACATATTGACTAAAAGTAATCGCGAGGTTTATATAGGTATATATTATTACAAATTGCATTCCGATTGTTTGGCTGTCCGTCTGTCATGCGAGTGAGCATTTAAATGAGCCTTCCTCCACGTAGTCCCCATCAACTTGAAGCTTCATTCCATAAACATATGTCAGACAATGTGTAAATGTAAAGTATAGTATGTAAAAAAAAATTTGTGTGAATATTGTTTTTAAGCAAAAACCGTATTATGTTGACAGAAATGAATACAATCAGTAGCTATGTTATTCTAACCCCATATACCTCATGAAATAACTGCCGTCCAATTGACTATATATCGTACACATCGGTTATTTCCGATTACGTATCAACACAATTACAAGTACCTATCATCTAGTATGAAATATCCATTCGGTTCATTCTAGTCTTGTAGGTTCAAAATTTCGCAAAGCAGGACGACACTTCCTATTTTTTCATGAAAATTTTATAAGATTCGTGCATCTGCAAATACATCTCTAAAATTTAATTTAATTTCAAATTGAAATCTGCCTCCGAAATCATCCTTCCATACTGGTTTTATTCGGCAGGCTTCTGTCACGTTTTTGCTCCTGTTCTACGAAATAAGAGGTTTAGTATTATTTTTGGAAAGCGGATCAGACCCTCACTTGCCTCTATAGTAGCGAGTCCTACTTATGTAGCTTCCTATCTACTTCAGGGCAATAGCAAACATTTAGTTTTTATACTGAAACTCAAACAATCCCCTTAGGCCGCCCACATATGTGTACTTACGTAATTGTAATAACAAATATTCATGCACACTTTTCCACCCACATATTTGTATAATTAAGACAATAATGCAGATTAATTAGATATCACTTAGTGATTAAAAATAATAATGAAAGTAATGTTTTCCGCAAAATAATTACATGTAGAGCCAAAGCGGAAATGAGTTGTGAAGCAATTAAGTGAATAAGGATAAGTGCAGCAGGAAGTGGGTGGTGAGAACGACAACACCACACCACTACGAATAATCGCCAACAAGTGCCCGTACACACGCAAGTTGCACAAACACGACGAGGCAACTCGACGGCAGATAATAAAACACACAACTAGCTATGCCATGAACTTTGTGGCCTTTCAAGTCGAATTTGGCGTTGGCATGCACCTTTGTTGAACTAAAAATTAAATAGACACAAGTAACTGTGGCCACAACAACAGCAACTAAAAGCTAAGTAATATACCGTGTTCATAGCAACAGTAACGGTGTGAAATCAAGTAAATAAATACATATAAAAGTCAACAGACAATGCATGCAGTCAACCAACAATGTAGCCGCAATTGGCCTTTGGGGATTTTTGCCACACCATGATGCAACACAGCTCGGTACCACATTCGCCATTGTGTACGTACTCGTACATATGGTGCACGTGGTGTACGAGCATATTGTGCATTAAGAATGCTCAGATTAGTGTGCTGGATTCCACGAAGCCTCAAAGTTATACCTGTCGACTTACTTCTGTTATATTCTGGGTACTCAGTGAGAGTACAGATAATTGATAAAATGCAAAACATTTTCAGTCTTCACCGAAGATATCAGGCTAACTTCAGAGAGTTTTCAAAAATACATTTATATTGTATTACCTCGTACTCAAGCAGCGCATGAGCTTAAGTCGCGTTAGTCTGGAGTTAGATGGTCTACGATAACTGGTCCACACGTATATGTATATACTTGTTTCCCACTTAAGTATCCTATGGTAACCGCGTAAGCATAATACATATCTGAGATTTTGAAAACCTCGAAATAACCCATTATAATAAATTGGACATATAGTTGTAAAGATGAAATACAGCGGTTATATTGTATAATCATTTATTGCTTTCTTACAAACATAAAAGTTGGTCATAATTAAAAAAATAAATAAATAAAATGATCGCTTTACCTGATTCTTATGATTTCCAGTCGAGCGGCACTGTGTTCGACCACTTTTATAGCAAATCTCACCATATATCAGAATATATTCTTCAAATGCGTTAATCGTGTCAAGCTCATTTGCATAAAAAAGTTACTTCAAAAAAATTAGTCCAGAAAATAGTCAAGCGAGGTTAAGTCGCACGCTCTTCGAGGTCACGTAGAATACCTCCAATTAAGGCACAAAAATGTCTATAATCAATTTTCCATAGCGTTCTCTACTGATGGTAATGTAATGGCCGGCTCTATTTTTGAAATAAGACCAATTATTCCATAAAATCCTCTTTAAACCTGACAAGGCTGTTCAAAAAGGGAGTATCGCCTAGAAGATTATCTTATTTTCAGCCTATAAAATATCAAAAGTCTTGTTTACTTGATACTGGATAATTCCGTGAACAGCCGGTATATAATTTTTTAGTTACGTCAAAGATTTTTCGTTTCATTACTTATAATATTAGGTTGTCAAATATCTCCCGTCCGCCTTTTTGTCTTGAATTTCACGGCAATGTATAAAGTGCTGCAGAGCTCGTATCTGCCAATACTATCCATCTATGAAATGTCATTGACATAACCTTCAAATGGACGCTATGCATGATTGGTTTGGATGTTGCGTTCAACACTCTAGTTCACTAAAGCTGAAATTCGCGCTATTCGAAAGTTTCCCTTCGTTAAAGGCAAATCCGCTAGAGAAATGGTCCGTGAGATTAATGGTGTTTTGGGAGAAGGAACTCTATTAATATGGAATGGTTTCGACGATTCAGAGCGGGTAAAAACCACACCATGGATAATCCAGCCGCCGGAAGATTTGTGATGACGAATACCGATAAAATTATGGAAAACATCGAGATAGACCGGCATGTGACATCTCGTGACATCGCCCAGAAGATGGGCGTTAGTCGCCAAACTATTTTAAGCCATCTGCAAAAGGCTGGGTACACAAAAGGAATTGAACTTTGGGCGGCACATAATTTGACGTAAAAAAACCTTCTTGAAAACCTGCTGCTGGAACGGAACGAACTCGACTCATTTTTGAAGCGGATGGTGACTGGCGGCGAAAAATGGATCTCATACTACAATATCAAGCGAAAACAGTCGTGGTCGAAGGCCGGTGAATCGTCCCATACAGGGGCCAAGCCAAAACTGACGACCATTAATGTTTTGCTGTGTGTTTGGTGGAATTGGAAGGAAATTAATTCTACCATCCACTGCGAACAACTGGACCGCTTGAAGTAGGCATTCGACCAGAAGCATACAGAATTTGCCAACAGAAAGGGTGTAGTGTTCCACGAGGACAACGCCAGACCATACACTTCATTGATGACTCATCAGAAGCTACGGAAGCTCGGATGGGAGGTTTCTTTGCATTCACCATATAGCGCGGACATAGCGCCAAGGGATTACCACCTGTTCCTGTCCATGGCGAACGCCCGTTTTGGTGTAAAATTGAACTCAAAAGAGGCTTGTGAAAAGTGGTTGTCCGAGTTCTTCGCAAATAAGGAGGGGGGCTTCTACGAGGGAGGTATTATAAAGTCGCCGTCTAGATGGGAACAAATTATAGAACAAAACGGCATATATTTGAACTAAATCTGATCACTGTAACATTCTTAGCTTATTATTATATAAATATCACAGAGCAACTTATGAAAACGGATATTTCTGATATAACAAGTGGTTTTTATTAAGGAACTAAGGAAAGGCCTAGCTTTATAAATCGACGTTAGATGGTAGTATGTAAGGCAAAAGTTTTCAACTAGACCTACCCAAATAGCATTCATGACATATGATTTCTCAGTTTCCGTTGGGATAAAAATAAGGTCATGCATATGTTCCGTCTTATCTAGTTTCAAAATCAACTCGAATGGGGTTATTTTATGCGTATTAAACACAATTTTCATAGAGTAGAGTTAAAGATAAAGTTATGAAGAAACCATATTTTGAACGCCGAGTAGAAAGTTCTATAACTAAATTTTTTCTCTACATCGGAATTTTGCTTTTTTTACCTCAGATCTGACTATTCATATATAATTTTCTACCGCTTGGCCACCGACCAAGACTAATATTTATAAATATTTGCTCACCATTTCCACACATCAGTGCAAGCAAACAATTTTGCGGGCTGAGGTAAAGAAAATGCTGTAGGCAAAGGAGAAGACGAATATGCAATAATAATGACTTTCGGTCAAGTTTATTTATATAATTCCTCACGAACTAACAGTACTCGTTTAACGCTTTTCATTTCATACCGTAACTCTTCCGCTCCGCTCGATTCTACACTAAACATACATATCTCAGACATTTCGCACGATGTTATTTACCAACTTGTACCCTTGAAGGCTATCTCTACACTGCTCGGTAGAAGACCGCACTGAGTAAAGAAGTGAAATAACAAGCACAAGCAGTAGATATCCGGGCATTGCTGGAGCATATCGGTTAGGAGAGAGAAAAAAAAAAAAAAAAAAAAAAAAAAAAAAAAAAAAAAAAAAAAAAAAAAAAAAAAAAAAAAAAAAAAAAAAAAAAAAAAAAAAAAAAGAATCAACAGTCCATGGCAAAGCGTTGCTTTGGCTTTCACTCAATGCAATTTTTGCTGAAAATTCTGTGGATTGCCTTGCTCTTGCCGCCGCTATTGTCATTACTTCGTTTTTCCTCTCGCCACAAATGGAGTATTGTGCCAAGAAACCCGCATTAAATTGTGGCTATTGCCGAGTTAGTTTGATATTTTTACCATTGTTGCTTTTGTTATTATTTTCTGTTGCATTTTATTTGTGTTTTTAAACTAAAAACATTTTTGTTGGTATTTTCTTTTCGATTTTCGTTGCATTAGTCGGTTTCTACTCGCCATTGGCCTTCAAGTTGTACCGCCATTGTGTTATATGCATGTTTGTATCGACAAATCCTTACTAAGAAGTAGCGGTACTTGTACAAGTATATATTTTCCTATATACAGAAATACTCACATGCTTAAATATTTATATTTTTATTGTAACTAAGTAAAATTGAAAGTAGATTACTGTTATTGCAGTAGGGCACATTCTGAAGTCTATTCTTTGTTGGTATCAGCTTTGGATATAGGATTTTCATTTCAGTTAATTTCGAGTAGACTTAGCACGCTTCTACAATTTCTTATATTAATGGAAAACTGATAATAAGCAGTTTTGAAGATAATATGATTTTCTGTGTTGATCAGAATAATAAAGTCTTCTAAGTTGGTCTCGGTGAGATCAACTAACGGGTTAAAAATCGTTTAGTTTGTGTGGGGTATAATAATATGGAGTGTTTTAATAGGAACGATACAAAAGTAGACCGATAGGGACAGCATTGCCGTATATGGCGTCATTGCCATTTTTTTTCCAGCTCTTTTGACATTCCTTTTCTGTAAAGTTTGCCGTTTCATCATGGAGAGACATACTATCCAACAACGAGTTAAAATTATTAAAATTTACTATTGAAATGGTCCCCATAGTAGGATTATTAGATCAATGATTTAACGTCTAGTGGAAAACTTTGACCATGAGCATAATACAAAATACAGCTAGACAAAGAAATGCCGTAGTGTGGAGAATATTGTTGCCGCTAGCGTATTAATTTAGGAAGATCCAAGTCAGTCTCTTACACGTCGGTCTTAAGCGTTGGGCATCTTTGTGGCGAATTTTGCGAAAGGTTTTGGCCTAAATCCTTGCAAGATCAAATTGACGCAAAAACTAAAGCTACCAGAATTGGGCTGAGTAGCAGCTTGAAAATAATCCGGACTTTTATCGAAAAAGCATATCATATTTACTACGTTAAGTGTGTAACTTGATTGTTCTTCAGCGCTTTAAATGTCAATAATGATAAATGATAGGCTTCAATATTCTGTACTATTGTGTCCTCCAACTCATCATTGTGTATGCTAGAATTGAATATAATCGGAGTCCACTATCTTTGAGTACTCATTTTTTTCTCAAAAATATTATCAAGTTTTCGTATTGAAATCACTGCCCGAAAGTTACCTGATT
This sequence comes from Bactrocera latifrons, assembly GCF_001853355.1. Taxonomy (NCBI): domain Eukaryota; kingdom Metazoa; phylum Arthropoda; class Insecta; order Diptera; family Tephritidae; genus Bactrocera; species Bactrocera latifrons. The sequence continues at coordinate 308,486 of NW_017534975.1, read as the reverse complement.
AAAAATGATATAATCCGTTTTCTAATACTACCGAGATTGGCAGCAGCTATCTGATTGGTCATTTGACAATTTGACATGAGAGATTTCATAAACATTTAACAATATGACTGATACAACAAGAATTTGACGTCAAAGATTTGACAACTTGATGTTGAGAGATTTGATAATCATTTGGCAATATAACAAAGGAGATTTAAAAAATTATTTGCCAATTTGATATGAGAAATTTTAAAACCATTTTGCAATATGACGTAAAAGATTTGAAACTTTGACAAATTTGACAATTTGGGATGAACGATTTGACAACCTTTTGACATTAGCACATGATAAGTTTGAAATCCTTTTGACAAATTGAAAAGACAGATTTAGTTATTATCCAATTTCTTCCATTTTTGAACTGTATATGGAAATGCCTAAAAGAAACGACTCTATACAGTTTGGTTGATATAGCTATAGTAGTTTTCGAGATATGTACAAAAAA
>NW_017534975.1:299826-307835 GCF_001853355.1 Bactrocera latifrons | reverse complement strand
GTTCCAAGTTTCATCATGATATCTCAATTTTTACTCAAGTTACAGCTTGCACGGACGGACGGACAGACATCCGGATTTCAACTCTACTCGTCACCCTGATCATTTTGGTATATGTAACCCTATATCTGACTCTTTTAGTTTTAGGACCTACAAACAACCGTTATATGAACAAAACTATAATACTCTCTTTAGCAACTTTGTTGCGAGAGTATAATAATCCTTTCACCAGCATTATCATCAACCAAACATAACGTGGAAATTCTCGAAAAAATTGTTTAATAGTGGGGCATCCATTAAACACATTATTTGAGCCGAGCATTTAGTGGAAGGTTTTTTATGTCAGTCACTTCTCGACATGCTGTTTTAAGAAAAAGTACTCTTAGCAAGAAAAATTATTTTTTGAAAATATATCACGCCTTGGATGCGGCTTAAAAAGTCCTTCACTTAACGGTTACCATCTAGACACACACCACAAAAGAAGGAATATCTAACGCAATTGCAACTGAATATCTAGCAAAGTTAAGCCAACAACTTCAAGTGAAAAAGTTTCACAGAAAAAACCGCATGTAGTAAAAAATAAAAGTTTTTTCCTGCTGACCAGATGATGAAGGCAAAAGAATAAACTTGAAATGGAAAAAAACTAATTGTCTTACAAATGATTTAACCGCAAATCAGCCAGCTTTTATCTTGCTAAGTAAACAACACGAACGCCATTTTACCTTTTCATGGTTGAGCACGAATGCCTATCTTGCCACCGTGAGCGATTTTAATATTCGCAAAACTTTTAAGCTGCATGCTATGGGTTCGTACGATAGAAAATGTTAAAATAGAAGCAAATAATTTTAAGTTACCGCAGCCACACGGACTTTGATTCCATTTACGGCCACGTCGGTTGCTGCTGAGGTGTAAACATGCGTAAAGGACGCAAATCAGAATATACGACTGTGCTACCGAACAACTAAAGCCACTAAAACTTTAAATGCAGTTTAAATGAATCATTTGTATGGCCGTTTGAAAGGTTCAAACGCTGTTGTTCCCGCTCGCCATTTGTTTATCCTGCTTCACGCCTGCGAACAGCTTGCTGTCCGTAGTTTTTGTTCACGCCGAGTTGGCGCGTCAGCCATTGTGTTCAGCCGGTCGGTTGCTAGCAGTGCGATTTGTGCGCAGATGGCGCGTGGGCCAAATGTCTGACAATGCGCTTAAAATGCCATTTACTTGTGTCTTTCTTACGATTTTTTTGTTTGGCGGCGAGGCGCCTAAGAGCGCACTTGTGGCTTGAACCGCAACGGGCAGTCTTGAGTACAGCGTGCGGCCCCACTGCTGGGACGCTTTTCTTACGTACTTCCTATTATTCACATTAGTATTGCATTAGTGTTGGTGACGCGTGCCATTGAGATGGCGCTGGGCGCTGGGTCTTAGATTGTGCGCTGGCAACGTCTTTTGAAAGAAGTGCGCAGCGCCGTCGCCGCGATGGGCGCGCTCTATGGAAATAGCCAAGACAAAAAGTGCGAATTCCGAGCGACTGACTGCTGGCACATTCGAATTGTCTTCCATTAAATGAAAACAATTGTACAAGATGGCGTTTACTTATTGCGCAAGAACACAATGCATGTACAATGAGGTTGGTTATGGCGGTGCAGCTTTTCGGTGGCAACTAAGATAATGGCACCAAGTACCCATGCGAAGTGAAGGGTAGCGCCGCAACAACAATGACTTCACAGCGTAATTAAATTTTATGCATTTTAATAATAAAAACAATTCCAACAAATTTCGCAACACTCAGCGTTGGCGCACGACATGCCCCGCCACAATGGGGGTAATATTCGTGGGGCAACAAGTGCACAATTGCAACATGTTACAATAGCAGCTATTTGTGAAAATATGCAACATGAAATGTGCAGCAATTTGCTGTGTGCTAAAGTGTTATGTTCTGGGGGGGGGGGGGGGGGGGGGGGGGGGGGGRGGGGGGGGGGGGGGGGGGGGGGGGGGGGGGGGGGGGTGGCTGAAGCATACTTCGTTGATGGCATTGCTGCACTTCGTTTCGAGGAGTTCAGTGATTCAATTTGTTGGAAAAGCGAAACAAAAAGTTTGAACCGTATAAATTTTAGGTCACTGCATTTAAAAGATATGCCGTTGTCTGCCATTGGTTGAACTGTGGGTTCAAATCTCCATAGATCTAATTTTTTTAATTGCAGAAAACTTTTGCTGACCTGCTTGGGATTTTGAATCTATGTTATACTACATATAACTGGAAAGTAAAAAACTTTCAATAAACTGTGGCTTTTAGGTTTACGGAGGTGAGGAAGAAACTTGTAAGTTTTCGAAGAAAACCTTGATCCATAGTTATAGCAAGGACCAAAACGTAATATTTTCTTCTTCGATACAATATACATTACATATAAGACAGCAATGTGTGAACAGAGTTTAAATTTCTCCTTCAGTATAAGCTTGATTTTCAGAACTCTTTGACGTTTTAGACCTGTATTTTCTTTTCTTTACAGTAATAGATAATGCTTTTGTGATATGAAAAATAATTAAAAGTTGACTCTCGAAATAGATATGTTACGGTGTCCATTATTTCCCAAGTTAGTCGCTGAAATTTTAGTGCCATAAAAGTGGATCAAACGTAAAATCCGTTTATTTTTTTATATATGTTTACATATTTGGATTTTCAAAATTAAATTTCTCTCAGTTTCATAGCAATATGAATAATATATAATAATATGTTAAGTCTTAAAAATATCAGGTATACCGGTCATCATTTTGACTAAATTTTTGGATACCATGCCAAAAGAAGTGTTTAAATTTGCCATTCAATTCAGTTTGCACCTATTTTCCACACGTTTAGATCTTCTCATAGCTTTCATATGGTCTGAAATTGTTGTGCAATATTTAGCATGATTGCCATTTGCTTTTAATTCAAATCATCTTCAACCAATAACATTTTTTTTTGTGATCTTCTACGTTCTTCATTTCTCACATCAAAATCATTTTCTCCGAACAATTGAAACCATCTTTTGCATGTTGCTTCTGTTAGAGCATGTTCATTATGACACTGATCCAATGTACGATTCCAGGGACAAAATTCGAATTTGATGTCATTAATATGATTAGCAACATTTTCGAAAAGAAAGCTGCAGTGATCAAATCTAATAAAAAGTACCTTTACTCGGTGAACGGTATTGAGCTAGCCATTACCTTTTCGGCATTTTGTTGACATTTTAATGAAAGTTGCTGCGAAAGCTTAAAAGCTCAGTAAATTTCAGGTAAGTAGTTAAGTGTGTAGGTGATATAAAATATTATATATTATCAAAGGGTTGTCTTTACTAAGTAAGATCATTAAATCTACAATAACTAATTTGCTTGAATTTGTATCACATATATCAACGGGCTTTAGGAAAAATAAGAATACTGATGTTATATACACAGATTTTAGTAAAGCTTTTGATAAAGTAATCAATTATTTTGAATAAACTTTAACTTCTTGGTCTTCAACCAATATTTCTAAAATGGATTGCTTCTTATCTTAGTAATAGAGTTCAACAAGTCATATTTAACGATACYYTTTCTGACATAATCAATGTTCCTTCAGGCGTTCCTCAAGGTAGCCATCTTGGTCCAATTCTGTTCTTGTATTATTTTTTATTTATGACATATCATCTGTTGTTAAGTTTTCAAAAGTTTTATTATATGCTGATGAAGTAAAACTTTTTATAACGTATACTTCAAACAGCGAAAACTGTCAGTTGCAAACAGACTTAAACAACACAGTTTCTGACATGCCATTGAAAAATGCAAAACGATGTGCTTTTCACGTAGAGCTGTAAACCCTACTTTATACACAATACAAAACTTTAGGTTGGAACAAGTGTGCAGTTTTGTTGATCTGGGAGTAACTATGGACCCAAACTCAATTTTAATCTGCACGCATCTTAAACGGTTTTTATAGCTAAAGGCGCTCTTAGTTTTGTTAAAGGTTGATCTAAAGAATTTAGATTAATTTAGAAAATTCTTTTTACATCTCTGGTGAGGCCTATATTAGAGTATGCTTCCGTGGTATGGAACCCTTGTTATCAAGTCCATTCAGATAAGTTAGATTCCGTTCAAAAACAATTTTTACTTTTTTCCTTAAACCATTTGCATTGGGATTCCAGTTTAAATCTTCCCCCTTACACTAACCGTTTAAAACTTATAAATCTCCCGACACTCGCTAGTCGTAGAGAGATGCTTGGTAAAATATTTCTTGTAAAACTAATGAATGGGTCAGTCTGTAGCCCATCTCTCTTATCATATATTAATTTTAACGTTCTCAGGCCGTTTAGACCCTTACTTTTAAAATTATCTAGAACAAATTTTGAGCTAAACGAACCATTCCGCCGCATATATCATGATTTAAATTCACATTCCAGCATATTAATCCTAACAGACGCACTCTTAGCCTTTCTTTCTTTAAAATTATTTTATCTACTCTTAACAAGTAACATTTAAAAATTATAAACTTTAATCAAATTCTTAATTTTGGCTGTTGAAATTATTGTTTCTGTAGCTGAGCAGCAACGCTTAAACTCTCTTGCCTTTTATGGCTCGGCTAATTCCACTCGTTCGCGGTCGGTTGTGCGGGACGAGGGAAATCGTTGGGTATTATTATAAGTATAGTGAAAGCTTACCCAATAAGGAAAACTTTAATTTCAATTTAAGAGAGATATTCCTTAGTTAAAGCGATATATTGCTGAATTATAGGCTGCTTGCCTAACGTAGTAGGCTGTTACGATTAGCAGAACCTCGCAAATGACTTCAAATAATCCAATATGTTCAACGATTTTCGGTCTTTTTAATCATAGAAATCACTATTCTTAAGTGGTTACCTTAAAACCGATTGAATACAAAGAAATCCGATTAAATTAACAAAATGTGCTTTTATTGCCTTATTAAATTCTACAATACCTTTAAAATATTGTCCTAAATAAAGTTGGTCCGAGTAATAGTTTTGAAAATACAGCATTAAAAACTTGTGCGTCTTTAAACGAGTTTTTCTCGAAACTGTGTTTTTGAAGTCGGTTGGCAAGACTTCTCGAGAACTACTCAACCAATCTTCATGATATTTTACACAGGTCTTTTAAAATACATTTCTTAAACACTCGGATGAAGGATTTTTTTCAATTACAACTATTTGAAATAAATTAAATTTTAATTATTTTGTAAAAATGGCTACCAAAAATCCAATTTTCAGTTTTTTCCTTCGTCCAAGTTCTAAGTTAAGGTTTCAACTAAAACACATATTTTTTCATATGAGATGATCTTGTAAGGAGTTATTCTGCCAACCCGGAGGCATCTCTTTTCCGAGGGGTCACCGGAAATGGTGTCGCAATGGCCGAGTTCAAAGATTTATTACTAAAAATTTCAGAATTTCTTTGTTAATAGTATGTATTTGAAAAAATAAAAAATTCTAATTAAGTATTTAATAATTTATATGAGAAAAAATTGTTGCAAAAAAATTTTATCCAAGAAAGCCCATGTAACCTCTTAAGTTTGTATAGCTTCTACTTTTGGACATACCTATATATAACATCATCAGTGTTTGACAGAGATATTATGACCAAAAAATCAGGATGCTTAAGATTTTCTTACTCAAAGTCAAAGCAGGAAGAAGCGTACAAAAATTTTTTCGTTTAGTTTCGTTTCGTTTCGTTTCCTTCACAATAAACACTATATAATTAGAAATTATGTTAGAGTTACCAATGGCATTCTGTAAAGAGTTTTTTTTCGCTATTTTTTAATGAGCCTAAATAGGTTTTATTTAAAAAAATTAAACAAAATCTGACACAATATTATTCAATTTGAATATTTTCCGGTATTAGAAATTTTCTCGCTAAAGTTTTACGTTTGCTATTAACAAAAGCCGGACTTATGATGATTGCCATTATTTTTTATTAAGCTTTTAATTTTTATCGTTACTAGAATAAAACACTGTATTTCGCGGCATTGGCTGTGTTATGGCATTGGCATGCAACTAAATGGTGCACAATGCCGGAAAGTGTAAAATTCCAATGCCATGAGCATGAAAATTGCTAAAAGCAAGAATTTTCACAATGAGCACGAGTATGTACCATGTGTATGTGAGTGTGTCTCTGTAAGTGCACTTTCACAGTTTACATTTCACGGTTGCACATATTTTTCTTAATTTCTGATTTTTTCTTTATTATTTTCCAACAACAACGCAATGCATTTAAAAATGTGTGCGCCTGTGTATGCATTTTTTCTACACCCATACATTAATATACTTACAAACGCTTTCAAATCTACAGCACAAAGTTGAAATTAGTAGAGATTGAAATGGGAAAACTGATATTAGAGAAATAAAATTGCGAATGACCCTCACTAACCATCGTTTATCGCACATTCACATTAATTTGGGTTACGAAGGGCATAAAAAATATGGAAACAAGATGTGAGTGTGGAACATAAATGAAAGTGGACGGGTTAGGTATGTAGAACAGGTATTTTCTACATTTGTAAGCAAAAGAATTCGAAAAATATGAGAAGAAAATGAGAGGGCTTGGAATGTTATAGGCATATTAGCGCCATTTTTAATATCGCGAGCTGATTAATTAGTGGAAAACTTTTATATCATATACAAAAACGTATCTCATAAGAGTCTGCTAAACATATTTAGAAGCTTAAAATCGATATAATATTAATTTTGTTTGTAAGTATTGAGAAGATAATACAAGTCTTGAAGCTATGCCGTTATTTTTTATTCCATGATAGACTGACGCTTCTAATAGTTTATATTTTCTTTGAGCTTTTTTACGATTTTTGATAGTTGAGTTTTTCGTTCTGAGCTCTAACAGAGTAAAATAATTTATTTCAGACAGAAAAAAGAGCATCGATCAGATTGGAATTATTGTAGAATAGTTATGCATCTCCTCTTTTAAAAAGGGAAAAAGCTTCATAAATTTTTAGTATCAATTACTATTCTATTCATTAGGGTCTTGTGAAACTGTTGGCGGACAAATGATCAGTGAAGTTCAGGGGGGGTCGGGGTGCGGTTGGAGGTTCTCCCATACGATAGAATGTAAGAAAACAAATTAAAATATACTTATTTCTATATTTTACAGCATCTCCGACGTTTCCTTTTGAATGTTACAGAAGAAAAATCTAGAAAAAGGCGAGAAATATATTCCGATAATTAACTCATAGACAATAATAAAATTCTGATCCGATCAATATTTGTATTCTTTTGAATCTAGCAACTGAATGAGCTCACCAACCGCAAACATTAACTGATAATATTATAGGTGGATATACTACACCGTTTTATAGAAGCATATCTATTTGGACGAAAGTGCTGTTTGGACTTACGCGAATACCAGTAAACAGATTTTTTTTGCCTTACTGAAAATTATATTGGAATCACAGAAAAGCGCTTTGCATTGAAGAATTTCAAGGAGCATGAGAGGAGCAGAAAACATTACTCTTCCAAGTTACTTGGATAACCGTGACGTCAAAGTTAGTCCAGTTGATTTTGTCACCACGTTTAGTTTAGGAGAAAAGTATACATATGTAAAAATGTTACGGTATGGGTACCAGACGGCAGCAAATCGTAAGAAATTCTATAACTGATGCTCTGTCTTTCTGTGTTCGACTACTAATTTTCTGGACTTCAGGTGTGTTTGGGAAGCTTTGTTCAAATATTGGCACTTAGTTGTAAGCTGCATGGGTTCTGAGGTAAGTCGCAAATTTTATCTCTAACTGTAAAATTTAAAATCTTGTTTGGTGAAAGAGGGGGTAGGATATAAACACTTCTTCTATGTGATCTCACACTTATAGACAGTTAGGTGTACTTATACAGCGTTGTCTGAAATGAGTGATATGATTTCTTTAAAATAAAAAAAATAAAAAAAAAAAACAAGAAAAAACGTTAACTTCAGTTGCACCGAAGCTAAATACYCTTCACAGGTGCATTTATGTTAGTAAATATATGTTCAGTTTGTATGGAAGCTATAGAT
>NW_017534975.1:213284-299536 GCF_001853355.1 Bactrocera latifrons | reverse complement strand
TTGTTGCCTTAGAAAATTATCTATACCAAATTTCGTGAATATGTCTTGTCAAATGTGAAAGTTTTCCATACAAGAACTTGATTCCGATCGTTCAGTTTATATGACCGCTATATGTTATAGTGGTCCGATATCGCCAGTTCCGACAAATGAGTAGCTTCTTGAAGAGAAAATGGTGTTTGCTAAATTTGAAAACGATATCTTAAAAACTGAGGGACTAGTTCGTATATATACAGACAGACGGACAGACGGACATGGCTAAATCGAATCAGCTCAACATACTGATCATTTATATATATACTTTATAGGGTCTCCGACGCTTTCTTCTGGGTGTTACAAACTTCGTGACAAAACTAATATACCCTGCTCAGGGTATAAAAATAAAAAAAAGGAATTTTTAAGGATAATAATTATTTTTACTGTATTTAATAAGAAGAACAATAGATACAATTAAATCAGAACATAATATTATTCAAATGGCCTCCAACTTCTTATAGCGAAAAGAATTCGATGAATCCAATTTTTGAGCATTTTTTCCACAAAATCAAGCCGTATGTCATAAAGCGTAGTTTGACTAGGGTCTGCGTTATTGCTAAAGACCAAGAACACCAAATACACACAAAACTTTTAAATAGTCCATTTTCCAATTTTTTTCGCAAAAGATCGGTTGTTACATGTGCTGTGTGGCACCTAACCCGTCTTGTTGGAACCAGATTTTGTAAAGATCAACTTCTTCCAAATTGTGCTCATAAAAAGTTGGATAGCTGTGATCTATACCGCTCTCCAGCTTCATTTCGAAAGAAGTACGGACTGATGATTCCACCAAACAAACTGTCAATTTTGGGGAAGTTAATGGTTGTTCATGAATAATTTTCCCTCACCACACAGATGAAAGTGAGTCTCATCGAAGAAAAAGCATATATTAATTTGTAAGTGAAATTGTAAACTCTACTGAATGAATGAAAGGAAAATTAAATATGATGACATGTAATAATAATAAAAATTACAGAACGAAACTTAGAAATCATAGCATCTCTATTGAAAACATTGACATATTTAGAATGAAAAAGCGTCAGCTTATTTTAATGGTTTGAATGCGCTTTGATAATACATATTTAGCTAAACATGTTTTTAGCTGAACATGTTTATAGCAGAAAAAAAATATTTTTTTAGTTATACTGCTCTTTATATTAAAGTAGTATGTTAAGACTGAGACTGAAGCAAGTGTAGGAGTAGAGAGTGTTTTTTATGGCATTGGACTCCACAGTAGCAACCCCAAACTATAAATAAAACACATTAATTTTTTCTTTTCATAATAAAGGTTTTTATATGCCATCTGTTAGATTAGTAAAATTTTTTTTTGTTCATGTGATATTTCATATCCAAATGTCAATTAGTGTGTATTGGACCACTGTTTCCATACACCACACACTTCTGGTAACTTTTACCACGAAAAAAACGAGTTGCTGCAAGTTTTTGGTTTCCAAAGGAATCACGACTACGGAGTCGTTGAAAACGCCATACCGTAGAAGTGTTTTGAGGATTCTCATTTATCAGGCAAACAATGTATTTGAGTTTCACAAATCGTTCGGTTAAGATCGTGATGTTATCTGAAATTTACACGATTTTTCAATCTACCTATGTATCTTAATGACGATAAAATTGAGTGAGGCAAGGGAACAGTGCTTGAAAATTGTTGCGTTGACATCAGAGAGGTAGTAGATAATCCAACATATATTATAGATCGAATCAACACATATTAATTAACGTTTTGGGGATGAAGCGACTTCTACCATAAAACGAAGTCGAAAAGCAAAAGGGATACTTAACAATGTATCTGCTAACCCTATATTTATCAAAGGCTTTCTTACTTTCTGCTGACGAGACTAGGGTTTATGAATGTTACTTCAAAAATCTCTAATATTCCAGTGGGTGACAAATGAGCCGATACCGAAAAAGTTCGCTGAAGTTGCAGTAAGTTTATTGAAAATTGGCTTAAGTGTGGGGCTCAGGAGCATACTACTGTGATCAAATTGAATGAAATTCGTGTTTTTCGAATCGGTAAATTCTTTTCTGTAGTAGTAGCTGGTAGTACTGTTAGTGAAATCTATGCCAAACTTCACAACACAATATTCAGTATTTGAGATACGCGTCCTTTTGTGAGGATCTCAAAGTGAATTCTTCGATTTTTACTATTTCGGAATTTATTGAAGCTATAATTCATCATCTCATGCTACACTGGTTATTCGTGATCATTTCGAAACATTTTCATCCAACAACGTGCCGCAACCACCGCATTCCCTTGATTTGTCTTCGTGTAACTCCTGACTATTTAGCAAATTAGCCACTCCGAAAACACCGTTTTGACTCAATTGAGGATATAAAAGCTGAATCGGAGAAGGCTCTGATGGCCATCCCTACGGACGATTTTTCGCAGTGCTATGATCGTTGGCACAAGTGTATTGTAGAGAGAGGGAATTACTTTGAAAGGGATGAAATGGACAAATTCACCTTTCAGTTTGATCACAGTAGTATGTCAAAATTCGTATTAAAATAAGGGAAATTGTTCCTCTTTAGTCCGTCAGATCAGATTTGATCACATTGTATATGATCAAATAAATATATATATATACTCAGCCGAAAGCCTATGATGCTAGCGCTGCGTACTTTAGTTTATATAATAATTTGTTTATTATGTAAGCTTTAATAAAATAAAATAAAATATATATACATACATACATACATACACATAAAGGCGATTTAATTCCAATAAACTTGTTCAATCATTAAAAATGTTGCTCAAAGCAATTGACAATAAGCCAACGCGGGTTTAAATGGTTAATCAAAATAGGGGAAATCATACAAGACCAGTTTTTTTATATAACATTTTTTTTAATTAACATTTATTTTATAAAAATAATTTTTTGCAGGCCACTTTCAATATGGTTGTATGGTAATTCTTCCTATAACGGCTCCTACATACAAAAATGTAATAACTCCTGAAATATTATGTGAAAAAAGCATCACACAAATATTAATAGCGAAAGCTTAAATAGTGTTACTTATATGGCAATCGTTGAATAAATAAATCCCACCGAATGCCGTGACCAGTAATTTATTTTAAATAAAAATGTGGCGGTTTTTTACGAAATGAAATATTTCATAAAAATTAACTACATATGGCTTATCGTGTTACATTTATGCATACATATACCGTATGTATGTATGTATGTATATAGCGAGTACCTTTTCGGCTTTTTCTACATTTGCGAGTCTACACAAAAACATTCGAGTGCAAATATGTGCAGGCAAATGCAGATTTTCATGTATTTTAAAATATTAATATAACATATGGACTATCTCGCAGGATACGTCGGTGGCGTCCTGGTGTGACTATACATCATTGCCAGCAGGAAGAAAAAAATAGTGAAACGGATGTTCGATTAAAGTGACACTGACAGCGGCAGTAGCGGTGGCAGTGATAGTAGTGGTAACATATGTAGTCGTTGGCATGCGACCTCAACCACTATTAAATAAGCAAGCGATGTGGTGTGTATGGTTATGTGCGTGTGCAGTAACTCAAATTTATGCGTGTGGCCACAAAACCGAAAGCAACCAAAATAATGCAGAAAAACAACAAATTCAAATTAGTAAAATGCGTATACATACATATATCAACGTGCACTCGCATACATAAGCGCATAGATATCCTCATTTATATAGATAATATATATGTATATCAGTATTTTTTTTTTATTAAAGTAAATATGCATCATATGCTAATAAATTGTTAGTGTGCGTGTATGTCATTCAAATATATAAATCGCAAGCTATCGATGACAATATGAAATGTGCTGTGAAGATGAGATATTTCCAAAAAAATAGCAATTTCAACAAATTCTTAGCGCAAATCTAATTTCATGTAAATGTAATGTCTTCACCGAGCTGCTCTATTTTTTCCATTGAACTTACTTTTGCAACTAGTTTCAAGTGCAACCGTTGAATCCAGGATAGTTTGCGTTTTTATTTATAAACGTTTGCCTATTTTTCGGTTGAATATGAAATAAGCAACCGATTTTAGAAATCGCACTCTTTATTAAAGTGGGATAATTGGTATTTTCAAATGAATACGTATTCAACAGAGTTTCTCTTAATTTTTTATTGTCTATTGTCGAAAAGTCGATTTTTTTTGCTGAATAAACACTTTAACTCTTTGTCGACCAAGCTCAGAATTAGTATTTATAAGTTATTTTTCAATACTATCATTCATATGAGTATTTTATTAATAAACAAGTAAGGAAGGGCTAAGTTCGGGTGTCACCGAAAACTTTATACTCTCGCATCAAATACCGTATTTGTGTAAAGTTTTATTCCGTTATCATCATTGGTTCCTAATGTACATATTATACAGAGAAGGCATCAGATGGAACTCGAAATAGCGTTATATTGGAAGAGGGCGTGGTTGTGAACCGATTTCACCCATATTTCGTACATGGCATCAGGGTGTTAAGAAAATATTATATACCGAATTTCATTGAAATCGGTGGAGTAGTTCCTGAGGTATGGTGTTTGGTCCATAAATGGGCGACGCCACGCCCATTTTCAATTTAAAAAAAAAAAAAGACGCCTGCGTGCAGCTTCCTTCTGCCTTTTCTTCCGTGAAATTTATTGTTTCTGACGTTTTTTTTTAGTCGGTTAACGCACTTTTAGTGATTTTCTACATAACCTTTGTATGGGAGGTGGGCGTGGTTATTATCCGATTTCTTCCATTTTTGAAGTGTATATGGAAATGTCTGAAGGGAACAACCCTATAGAGTTTGGTTAACATAGCTATAGTAGTTTTCGGGATATATACAAAAAAGTTAGTAGGGGCGGGGCCACACCCACTTTTCCAAAAAAAATCGTCCAAATATGCCCCTCCCTAATGCAATCCTTTGTGTCAAATTTCACTTTAATATCTTTATTTATGGCTTAGTTATGACACTTTATAGGTTTTCAGCTTCCGCCATTTTGTGCGCGTGACAGTGGGCCGATTTTGTCCCTCTTCGAACCTAACCTTCTTATGGAACCAGGAAATGAACGTGTGTGAAGTTTCATCATGATACCTCAATTTTTACTCAAGTTACAGCTTGCACGGACGGACGGACAGACGGCAGACAGACATCCGGATTTCAATTCTACTCGTCACCCTGATCACTTTGGTATATATAACCCTGTATCTAACTCTTTTAGTTTTAGGACTTACAAACAAACGTTATGTGAACAAAACTATAATAATTTCTTTAGCAACTTTGTTGCGAGAGTATAAAAAGAACATTATAAATTTCAAGGATACCACAGTTTACAAAAAGGGTATGGTACTTAGAAGTACTTTCGAGTTTGAGGCGCTTAAAAATATGCAATTATTAATGCCATTTCGGCATGACAGTTCTTTTTTCATAGTAGCATAAAAATATACCGCATTGCCACTTCGAATGTTGTTTGGAGTGAATATTTTTTATGCTGCACATCTCCCTCGGCTTTCAACAAATATTGGCCAATTTATTTCCAAGTCGAACATCAATTGCAAACCAACACATCTTTAGCACGATGTTTTTTGTTTGACTGTTTTGGCGTCTGACTCAAGCTTCTTTTGTTACCACCAGTATCTTTTTGCGTCATTAGGCCTTGAGCAATGGACTCTCTATATTCCAGCAGAGTTATTTTTCCGTTTGTATGACAGTATACGACATAAGAATTAACGAACATCATTTTCAAAAGCAATAATTTGCTTATTATCTATCCATTTATAAACAATTACTTCATTCGTTGTTGAGCGTGAATCAAACTTGCCTCTTTTCATTTGCTTGTCTGGCTTCATGTTTGAAGGAAGTCCTTTCGATAGACTCTAATTGTTCCACATGCAAACACTTTTGGAGTTAGAGGAACTTTAGGAGTGTAACGGAATTAAAATAATTATCATAGTACACATACTTGTTCCTGCCTCGGTCATCTTTTGTGAGGGACAAAACCACTTTCTCCCGATACCAAATCTTTAGTACTTTGATTCCACATTTTCATCTCCTTGGTATATTTGGAACTTTTTATTATAGCCATATATATCTGCAAATTCCACAATTTATAACCACGCTTAAGTGAGTTGATGGGGCAATATTGTTTGATGGAGCTTCAGCCCTTGAAAATAATCATAGATTCTTATAGATACTTTGGCCACTCTGATTGAGGTATTACCAAAACAAGCGTCAAGGTCTCTGCGACAGATGAATCATCAAATAGCGTTTTTAGGGCTAAAAAATGCAGTTCTTTAATCGATGTGCGAGAGCTCGCTTTGTCGTGGTGAGGAGTGATCAAACTACGGTGATTGGATTACTAGTAAAAAAAAAAAAAAAAATAAAATGTTTAAAAAAAAAAAAAAAAAAAAAAAAAAAAACCTTTTGCTTGGAAATGCTTCGAACGGGAACAGGTTTTGTTGGATTCGGCGCTTCGGGATTCATGATTCGACAACTATTTTAAGTAACTGTACAAAACACAAATAGTGCTAATGTCTCAAAATCTTCTGAGTATGTATAGCATCGAAAGCCTCAAATTTTACGATAAAGTTGTGAGTTGCCAGATTGCAGTATTAGAGTTGCCAAATACCAAAATAAAAAGGAAATCGGAAAGCTACGAAAAAATAGAGTTGCCTTTATAAAACTTGATACATATTTCCTTTGGAATTCAGATTTATATCAAAAACAGTAGTCAGTTCACAAACTTCTTAAGGAGACTAAGTGATCATATTTTCCAGACAATTACACGTAATACTCCTAATATTGACTAAAATGAGTTCGATACTTCCCCTGATTGGCATATATGACCCAAATCTTTTTCAAGCCCAATATACCCAATATATATTATGATCTTCCGATGGAATTCATACCGAAGATTTCAATAAATGTCACATGTAATAAACTTCAATAATATTATATTAAATGAACTTGGTTGATATCAGCCAATATATTCTACACGTTTCCTAAATAATGATTTCTTGTTGTAACAAATACCGAATTCATGGGCTATCTTTTTTTCTGCTCGCTTCTGCCCTCTTCATTGCTTTGGTATAACAAGTAGTTTTAATATTACCAACTTGTGTTCTATATTTTTAATACCAGTTTTGCTTTAGTTTTTGGACAGGAGCAATGGTATAATCTGTTCAAGTCACTGCTCTCCGAAATTTGGTCAATGAGGAGTCTACTTTATCCGAACGCAAGTATTTGAGTTGTATTAAGCATTCATTAAAGGTCGTTAAGTCAGCGTAGACTTGCCTCACCTTGATGACGAAAGCACTGAAAAAGTTGAAAAAACAATGCTTTAAAATGATGAGATTTCCACGTCTTTTAAGGAACAACTCAACAAATGATATTTAATGTTTGCGCATGCAACGTGTCAATTCTAGACTCTTAGTGACGTTTAATGGTCGTGGAAGTTGAAAGGGTAATGATGATTGATGTTGGCGAAACAAAATATCGAATAATCGGATGATAAAATCAAGCGTTGATTTACCCGAAAATGTAGTTATTTTTATCTATGCGGATAAAATTTTATCTGCAGTTTAATATAGTAAATGAAAAGCAAGATAGAAGGCACGTTGGCGTCCCTGATTCATAAGTGTGATAATAATAGTAACAGTTATTCAGCAGAGTTTTTACCCACTTTTCTTTTTTTCCCTGATTCAAGTTGGTTTGAAAGATTGTGCAATTTAAGCATTGTAGACTTCCTCTTTTTTTAGATTTCTAGCAAGGATGTTGAGAAATGCTTTTAGGTTGCCATACGCTAAATTTCACTTTATTAGCGGCAACATTTCGCCAAACTAATATAAAATAATGCAATTTGAAACTGTTGCATTTAATAATATTTCCGTTCTTTGGATGGAGCCAAGTGGAAAACTGTGATGGCAAGAATTTGCAAACTTTTGACTGACATTGCAATATGTTTGTTGTGCTTTTGTTAACACTTGCTGTTTTATACAAAAATGCATACATATGCATGAGTACGCATACATATGTATAGTACATACAACCTGTTACTAAAAACTTAGCATCACGTAATTCTCGCATATGCATTTGTATGCGTACTCAAATCAGTGAATGCTTAAAATGTTTTCCCATATGTGTTTATGTATGCGTCTGTGTGTGTGTGTGGTTGTGTATGTGAATGCATAACATAAACGTTTCTGCTGTTGCCTGCTGATGTGGAAAAGTCGTTTTCAAACCAGAAACAACAAATACGACTTGAAAAATGTCAGTCAACAACTGCTACTGCTGCCGCTGCCTGAGAATGCAGGCCAATGTACGCAGTTTCCTTCACTCACCACTACCACCTCTTCCTCTGGTTGCATTCATTGTGGTGCTAAAAAACAACAGCTTACGATTTGTTAGCGGGTGCCATTGTTTGTATGGGTGTGTGCGCGTATATGTAAATCGAATTAAGGAAACAATAACAAAACAGAACTTTAACAACAACATTGTATTTGCAAAGGCCTTTTTAAGAGCAACCTTGCAGGGAATTGGGAACTAAATGGCTTCGTGATTCGATAAGAAAATATACTTGTTGCAATCTTCTGGATTTTTTTATTTTTAAGCTGCTTCAAATCAAGTAGCTTGAGATCAAGTTATTTCGTGCCTGTAAACCATGTCCACCGAAACAAGCAAATATGGAACCCAATTTTTTATACAATTTTTTTTTGTTTTTTGTACTCAACTCTAAATTATTCAACTCTAAATTATGGAACCTTACACCAGGGAAATTTTTCCCATGCCTTGAAGGGCCATCGTATTCGCATTGAAAACCAACACAATTCAGATTCCCTCCAATTTGATTTAAGAAGCAGTTCTATAGAGTGCTAAACCGTAGTTGGAAAGTATACGAAAAACAACCATAAGTATCTTTTCTTCGGACTGTATACACCTAGTGAAAATAAGACTTTTATCATCATAGACTATTCAGTTTAATAGACATATAATTGCTCGAACTGTCGCTATAAATAAATAATATATTTACATCCCTTATCATGCCACATTGTTCTTTGAGAACAAATTCTGTTAATGCCGCACTGAAGCAGTTATGAGTGAGAATAATAAAGGCTCCAGACAAGATGTTTTTTACATCCATTACTTTAAACATCACAATTTCCTTAGATTAAAAAGATTCAGTACTATTTTTTCAGCATCTTTGTAGAACATGGTCAGGTCGAAAGCATGCCTCGCGATAGAAATTTAAGTGAGCTCTGTCCAATCCACAAAAAGTGAGATAACTACAGAGGAATAAGTCTCCCCAATATCGCATATAAGGTTGTATCGAGTGTATTGTGCAAAAGATTAAAGCTCCACCAATGACCAGATATTCACCATGCGCCAAATTTTAGAAAATACCCGTGAAAAGAGATTAACATTTCACCTATTTTAAAGCTGCTTTTGACATCCCCAAAAAAGAGATGTTCTTATGCCGCTATCTTCGAACTTGGTATCCCCGTTAAACTAATACAGCTGTGTAAACTGACGTTGAGCAATACCAAAAGCTCCATCAGAATCGGGAAGCATCTCTTCGAGCCGTTCGATACCGAACGAGGTTTCAGACAAGGCGACTCTCTATCGTGCGACTTTTTCAAGCTGCTTCTGAAGAAAAGAATTTTTGCTGCAGAGCTGAATAGAGAAGGTGCAATCTTCTAAAAGAGTGTACAGCTGCTGGCGTACGTTGGTGATATTGATATCATCGGCCTCAACACCCGCGCCGTTGGTTCTACTGGCTCCAAACAGGATAAGGAGACGATGAAAATGAGTTTGATAGTGAACGAAATCAAGACGAAATATCTCCTGTCATCAAACAAACAGTCATCGCAAGCGCGAATTCGCTATTTCGTCTATTTTGGAACAACGTCAGGCTCAAAACCCAACGCAGACTGATTCTTGCCAACAGGTGCTACTTGGCACTGAGTTGACAATTGAAAAGTAAAGTCCTTTCTCGAAGAACGAAGACCAAATTTTACATGTCAGTCATCATCCCCGTCCTGTTATATGTTGCAGAGTCACAAAAGGTGATGCAAAAGGTTTAACATAGGTTAGCATTTGAAGATATCTTAGCCATGTAACTTAATTAATCCTTTACTTTTCGGTATCAGACACCTCTTAGTAGAGTTATTCCACAACTAAGTGTAATGCCATTTTATATTTTTTAACTAACTGTGTACACCAAACCCTTGCTTGAATATACTTGTATTTGGCTTGTATTCTCTGCCGGGTGTGCGGACACAAATATTATATATGTGTAGAAACACTTATACGAGTATACGAGAAACAGTGCTGAGCTTGTGCAATGCAAGACTGATTGTTTTCTACATAAAAGCGTCCCTTATACCTTCTCTTCTCTTTAAATTATCTGCAAAAACTCCATTTTCATTTTGCCAACATTTTGACATATGCTTTAGCTCTTGTACATAAATTTCGACTTTTTCATATCCATATATAATATGTATACATATATAAATATACATGTGTGGATCAGCATTTGTTTTTGCATGCGTGTTATTATTATTATAGTTTGCAGTTGCTGTTATTAAATTTTTTTGAAGTTTTATTATTTTTTCAGCATTGAATTGCAAGTTGTTGCCGACACTTTTTTAATTTCGTTAACTTTCTTGACGTGCTGGATGCGAAATCACGTACTTTTGTACACAGATGTACCTACATAGTATAGTTACATTCAACCTCAGCAAATATCAATGCAAATATTTGCACACATGTGTAGGAATGTACATGAATGTTATCATTTATTTATTTACCTTTTTTGATTATATTACTCTCATGACATTTGTAGAATATTTTTCGCGGATATACATAGGTGACCAACTTTAACACCGAACATGTGAGGCAAATATTGTGGTCAGTGTGAAAAAGTTACGAAAGTGTGTAACATTTCCCTTGACAGCCTGAATTTTTTAAAACCACAGTACGAGTTTTTCTGTCCAGCAATGATTGCTTATCGCTTCAGTAGGGATTGTGGATGGATATGGACAAAAATATAATCTCAATAAAAATTATAACCACTACTGCCTTTATAACTAGCTGTGCCTTCATGAGCTTCCGCAGATCTCGTTATCCTTTTCAGACCTTCAATACACAATAATTGTGCGGGTAAGACTAAAAATAAAAAAAAAAATAAAAAATCACTTTACTACGTGTTAAGACCCGAAAACAATGATTGTGCCATTTATTTCTAACGGTTCCTTTCAAGGGTTGCTTTGATTTTTTGTATACTTTTGTCACAATTTGCAAAGTTTTGAAGTGTTCAGCCGTGTTGTCAAGAATGGAAAAAGGTAAATTGAAATAAATTTTGTGCAGTGTTTTAATTTCGTGATGTTTTGCAAAAATGTGTATTGAAAAATATTAAGTAAACTATATATTGTCTTATTGTGAAAAAATTATAATTAAATTAAGTGTTTTGAACTAGTTTAAAAAAGGACCACACAATTGTGCGCTTCAGGCTTTGACCTCGCATTTTCATTTACCCGCACAATTGTGTCATTCCAGGTCATTTCTTGATGAGGACGTGCTTCAAGTTCTCCAAATATTGGAAAATTCCCATGCTGAATTTAGTTCTGACGACGCAAAAGATGATGCGCTCTGGGAGCCACCAAATCGGCAAATGGGCGATTCATCCGAGTCGGATTGTAATGAAACTTCCTCGGAAGATGAAATTTTACTTCCAGCTAATCAAGACCCAACTGTAAGTCATGTAAATACAAGCGTATCTGCTCGGGATGAAGTCTGGAAGAGTTTTCGATGCCCCCGAAACAAACAAGTGATTAAGGAAATATTTTAATTGGTACACCCATGGAGTATTTTCAGAAATATTTTCCTGAAGATCATTTTCATAACGCCGCGTTCTTCACGAATAAGAATCACTTATCTCAGCATGGATGTGTCCTCAATGCTACTGCTGCCGATATTAAAAATTTATGCACTCCATATCATAATGGGTTGCCTAGCTTACCCCAGAGTCCGGATGTATTGATCGGAAGGCTGCGGATTAGCACAAATAAAAAACGCGATGATCAGAGATAAACTCTTTACATTAAGGAACAGCCTCCATTTTGTTGATACTCTACAGCCTCCGACAAACAAACTGTTTAAGATTCAGCCGGTTATAGACTGCGTTAGATCTCGATGCCAATCACTAGCAAGAGAAATTACGGAATACTCGATTGATGAGCAAATGATCCAATTTACAGCAAGGGCGTCCATGCGGCAATACGTTAAAAATAAACCGAAACCTGTAGGTCTTAAGAACCTTGTTGTTGTTGCAACTTGCAGCGCGCTCGTCGTCGATTTGGAAATATTCCAAGGAGCAGGAACTTTTTCTGATACTGGTTTGGGAGTTGGACCGTCTATTGTCATCAGATTGACAAAACATTTGCCGAAAGGAAGTTTTCTCTATTTTGATCGGTACTTTACCACGATTCCGCTTTTAGAAAAGCTCCTGGAACTCGGCTACAAGGCTACTGGGACCATAGCTTTAAACCGATTGCCTGTGCAGAGGATGGTTTGCCCGTTAGGCCGAAATATGAATAGAGCAGACATAAGCCAGTTTGTGAAAGGTAATGTAGTTGCAGTTAAATGACGCGATAGCAAGTGCGTTACGCTAGTATTAACATAATGTGGAAAAGACCCAGTTGGAGTGGTACAAAGGTGGTGCGAAAAGGAATGCAAGCACATTAATGTACCATGCCCTCAAATCGTGAAGCGTTACAATGCTAAAATGGGCGGAGTCGACGCAGCTGATCAGTCAATGGATTACTATAGAATTTTTATAAAAACGAAGAAATGGACTGTAAAAACAACTTTTCATTTGATGACATGGCAGTATGCAATGCATGGAGAGAGTACAGAGCCGATGCACTAAAGGCGGGCATGCGAAAAAAGACTATTAAAGACCTATTTAAGTTTAAATCTGAGCTCGGCGAAGTATTGCCCAAATTCACTGTAAGGCCAAACACGTGGATTATTCCGTATTGCACATCAACAGCACAGCCAGCTGCAAAAAGAAACAGACCCCTGTATCCTCCCGTCGATGTATATACTGATCGGTATGATCACTGGCCAGAGGCAGTGGATATGACAACACCACGGATGTGCCGCGTGAAAGAATGTACAAGCAGAACTAGAATAAAATGCTCCAAATGCGATGTATTTCTCTGCCCAACCAAAGATAAAAACTGTTTTCAGGAGTACCACACAAAAAATGATCGCTTTCAATCAATGTACATGAATATTATTATACTCTCGCAACAAAGTTGCTAAAGAGAGTATTATAGTTTTGTTCACATAACGGTTGTTTGTTAGTCCTAAAACTAAAACAGTCAGATATAGGGTTATATATACCAAAGTGATCAGGGTGACGAGTAGTGTTGAAATCTCGATGTCTGTCTGTCCTTCCGTCCGTGCAAGCTGTAACTTGAGTAAAAATTTAGATATCATGATGAAACTTGGTACACGTATTTCTTGGCTCCATAAGAAGGTTAAGTTCGAAGATGGGCAAAATCGGGCCACTGTCACGCCCACAAAATGGCGGAAACCCATTAAAATGAAATTTGGCACAAAGGATCGTATTAGGGAGGGGCATATTTGGACATAATGTTTTTGGAAAAGTGGGCGTGGCCCCGACCCCTACTAACTTTTTTGTACATATCTCGAAAACTACTATAGCTATGTCAACCAAACTCTTCAGAGTTGTTTCACTCAGGCATTTCCATATACAGTTTAAAAATGGAAGAAATCGGATAATAACCACGCCCACCTCCCATACAAAGGTTATGCTGAAAATCACTAAAAGTGCGTTTACCGACTAACAAAAAACGTCAGAAACACTAAATTTTACGGAAGAAATGTCAGAAGGAAGCTGCATCCAGGCTTTTTTAAAAATTTAAAATGGGCGTGGCGTCACCCACTTATGAACCAAAAACCATTTCTCAGGAACTACTCAACCGATTTCAATGAAATTCGGTATATAATATTTTCTTAATACCCTGATGACGTGTACCAAATATGGGTGAAATCGGTTCACAACTACGCCTGAAATCTCGATTATCACTTTATCATGCGAGAGTATAAAATGTTCGGTGACTTGTTTTTAAATACATTCCATCAATATAAAATATTTTTTTTTTTTTTTTAAATAAGATGTTTAAATCGTACTGCGTTTTCTTTCAATAATTTGGCCTTAAGACCGGTAATACACCTCCTTTTTCTAGGAATCCTTCTTCGGATAATTTTTTTTCTTATTTTTATTGCCTTCTCCATGGTCATATTAGCAACTGTGCGAAGCGGCGTTAAAATCCGTAAACTTCAATTTCTCAGGTCTGAAAGGGTTATAGGCTTTTGGTAGGGCCATTAATTTAGTATGTTAAGATTATAAGTGAGAAACGGGTTTTTGCCTTTCGCTACTAAATTAACAATAAACTCCATTAACGATTAGCCGTTATTCTTGCTAGTGTTTTTCATTTTGCATTTTTTCTAATGATTAATACTGATCAGCTGATTGCTATTTTATCAATGCACACTTAATATTAATATAGTACAATAAGATTTTGATTTTGCAAAGTAAATCGATCTCAGCTAGCGTTCTAATCTTTTATCGCCGGTTTAACTTCCATACAAACACATTTATTTGTAGCGACTATCGCTATCGATTTGCAGGTAACATACCCTGCCGATGGATGTTGCTTAGTAAGATAGTTTTCCGGAAACCAATACATAATAAATATCTCCCTTACGATCTTCATCGATAATAATCAACACTTTAAGTAAGATTTTAAAAAATTCGCTCACCAATAACTATTTAGGCATAAGTATTTGCTGTTATGGGCAAAACACGTTCTGTAATTTTTTTTAAGATAACTCAAATATTGACCGATTATGCAGCATAACATCACTTGGAAATTCTCACACATCGAATGATATTTTCGGTCAACAGTCAACTATAGGTACTGGCGTGCATATATTCGGTAGCTAGAGGCTTGAACAGTTTTTGTTGGATGTGAAAAAATTATGGTCGTGGTGACATATTTTATATACAAAATTCATCCCGTTATGCTAATTACCTCTTGATTTGTATACTGGAAAGTGAAAAATGAAGTGAAACTTAAATTTGTGTCATATGGTAGGCGTGGTTGTAATCCGATTTCAACTATTTTCTCAGAGCAATATGGGCATATGAGAAGAATGCTACATATTAAATTAGTCGAAATCGGTTTGTCGGGTCCCGAAGTATGTCATTTCATCGAAAAGCGGGCGGAGCCACACCAATTGTCTAAGATGGTAAGACAATTGGTGTGGCTCCGATGTAGAATTTTATATCTATGGCGCATTTAGATGCTCATTTATTGTGCTTTTAGTAGTTTTTAACAGTACCGTTATATAGTCACAATCCGTGATCACCGGAAATTCCATCGAAACTGTGCATGAATGCATCAAAAATCAGTCGAAATCATCATTGGAATTTATGAAAATGGAATTGAACATCTCCAGAACATCGATATATCGCATTTTGACCGAACATTTGGGCTTACAAAAGGTGTGTGCACGGTTTGTTCCGCACAAATTGGAAGACGACCAAAAATTGGTCAGAATCTAACATTCGAAGGACATCATTAAATATTACATTTTAACCATTAATCACTCCCCGTATTCACCTGGTATGGCACCGTGCGACTTTTTCCTTATCGAAAAAATGCATTCGCCCATGAAAGGAAAGCGTTATGCAGGCGTAGAGGCCATTCAAATGGCTTACTGGCGGCCACACCGGCCACCTAGCTAAAACACTCATTCGACATGCTTTTGGACCGTGCAAAAAGCTGTATTGAAACAAAAATAAACTACTTTGAATAGAATAAATTGATTTTGCTGAAAAAAACCATTTCTTCTGTTCTTTTAACTCCTGTTTATTTGTATATAGCCATTTTTCTATCTTGAACAGTTTTGGGTGATACGTACAGCCGTTTAGTGAATAAAACTATTATACTTCGCAGCCTGAGTATAAAAATAGTACACAAGTTGGAATGTAGGAATAAATATCATAATGACATCGTCCAGAAAACTGAAAATTATCTCCTGTGTCCAAATTGTTGTAAAATCTTTGTTCTAAAAAATTTTGAAAATTACGTATATGCTAAAGGAAGAAGGGGAATAAAAACCATCTAGAAAGTGCTGCTGGGCTATAGTGAACTCACGGAAATCGGATCGGAAAAAGGAACAAAATAAATCTCTTCTCCATGGAAAACATTTATATTTATATAAATGCCTCATCACTAAAAGGTTATTAATTGAAGACTATATGCTAATTGACGATAGTCATATCCGTAAAAAATCATTAAGTTCAAAGGGATATTCAAAGAATGTTGGCAATATTAGGCAGAGTTTATATGCAAAGGGTCCGAACTGAATTTATTGAGAGTACGTTAAGCCTACTTCACTAAAAATCAGTCGTGAATGTTAGGTTGAAGATGTTTCGTTTTTAAGCTGCAGACCTTCGTTAGTGTCGATCTTCAAAAAGTTTCAGCTAGGACTAGGAGTTTACGTCTGTTTTGGAGCAGCCGGTTGGCTTTATATTTTTACTTAATCTTAGGCTTGCAGTTTTTATAAAATTTATATTACGCTAATTGATTGTTTACCAGTTTAAATAAATTTTAAAGTGCATAACGCTACCAAAACATCCACACCACCATAATAACATTTTTAGTTGGCTTTGGTCATTGCCTTTGGCTATTAGCCAACGCCGCTGCTTTTGGTTTCGCGGATCGTTTCACTTTACTCATTCATTCATTTAATCATTTCGAATTAACAGTATTTTGGTTGGAAGTAATTCGCACAAATTGAGATTTGTTGTGCTACAGTAATTTCACAGCCGAGCGTTTTATTTGCGGCTACGCGAGTGCCTGCTGCATGTTTGATTGAAAACTACGAATGCACGAGCAATGAAATGTTTAATGAAATATTACGGTTTGAGGCTGACACGCTGCCGCGTGCTAGTGGATGGAAGTGGCTGATGGGGCGGAAGTGGTTAAAGAATGTACGTAAATATTTTAAATGCAATTCATTTATCGTTCTTTGAACATTTTTGTTACGAAAGGGCAATTAAATATTCACATACAAGCGCACACATATGTGCGTATATATAAACATCTATGTAATCATAAAATTACAAATCCATACAAACATATTTATTTAGTACCTATCATTTCATACAAACCGTTTATATGTTTATTTAAAGTTAAAATACAAATATTTTTAGTGAATAATGTTTAAATTTACTTTTTTACCGAGAACACCAGTCTATTTAATCGATCAAAATTATTTTCTTCATTGCCAATACGGACTTCCAGTTACGTTGGGAATTCATGAAATTGACGAAGATATTTAAATCAAAGTAATTTTATTGCTGTCGATGAATTAATAGCCGCATATGACCCAAAAAGGGAGCATAAATGATTTTCCATAATTCGCTGAACTGTAATAGAGTTAAAGTAAGATTTTGATTGACTTACCACGCAATTTGGCAGAATTCAGCACTTGAACTCGACATGAAAATATTTACCTCCTCATGATCACTACTCATTATCACAAATCGGAAAGAATTACTTGCTCAGAATATACGTTATTAAAGCAAGAAAAAACGTTAACTTCGGCTGCACGGAAACTAATATACCCTTCACAGGTTCATTTCACTTAGTAACTATGTGTTCAGTTTGTGTGGAAGCTATATAGTATAGTAATCCGATCTGAGCAATTTTTTTGGAGATTACATTGTTGCCTTAGAAAATAATCGATACCAAATTTCGTCAATATATCTTGTCAAATGTGAAAGTTTTCCATACAAGAATTCCGATCGTTTAGTTTGATTGGCAGCTATATGTTACAGTGGTCCGATATCGGCAGTTCCGACAAATGAGGAGCTTCTTGAAGAGAAAGTGGCGTTTGCAAAATTTCAAATCGATAATTTAAAACTGAATGACTATACATATACTGGCAGACAGAAGGACATGGCTACATCGACTCAGCTCAACACCTTCTTCTTCTTAATTGGAGGAGTCACCGCTTACGCGATTATAGACGAGTTAATAACCGCGCGCCAGTCGTTTCTTCTTTTCGCTTTCGAGGCGCCAATTGGATAATCCAAGCGTAGCCAGGTCCTTCTCCACGTGGTCCTTCCAACGGAGTGGATGTCTTCCTCTTACTCTGTTTCTCCCGGCGGGTACAGCGTCGAATACCTTCAGAATTGAAGTCTTATCGTCCATTCGGACAACATGACCTAGCCATCGTAGTCACTGTTTTTTTAATTCGCTGAACTATGTCAATGTCATCATATATCTCGAACATACGTCAGCAGCTGTACACTTTTATTGAAGATTGTACCTTCTCTATTTAGCTCTGCTACTCGAATTATTTTCTACAGAAGTAGGTTGAAGAAGTTGCATGATAGAGAGTTGCCTTGTCTGAAATCTCATTTGGTATCGAACGGCGCGGAGAGGTCCTTCCCGATTCTAACGGAGCTTTTGTTCCTGCTCAACATTAGCTTACGCAGCCGTATAAGTTTTGCAAGGATATCAAATTCAGATATCGCGACATAAATTCAGCTGCTTTTCGTACTGTCGAAAGCAGCTTTGAAATCGACGAAGAGGTGGTGAGTGTAGATTCTCCTTTCACGGGTCTTTTCCAAGATTTGGCGCAAGGTGAATATCTGGTCGCTTGTTGATTTTCCAGGGCTGAAGCCACACTGATAAGGTCGAATCAGTTTGTTGACGGTGGTGGCAGTGTTGAGGAGGCTAATCCCACGGTAGTTGTCGCAGATTGTGGGGTCTCCTTTTTTATGGATTGGCACACTTAAATTCCGTTGGGCATGCTTTCGTCCGACCATATTTTACAAAAAAGCTGATACATGCTCCTTATCAGTTCCTCGTCGTCGTGCTTGAATAGCTCGGCGGCAATCCATCGGCCCCCGCCGCTTTGTTTCCCGCACTGTTTTCTCTCCGCTGCGACACGACACTCCTCGTCGTACCAGCTGTTCTTTTGCACTTTCCGACAATCAATGGCTTCGGTTGCAGCTCACAGTTCCCTTATACCGAGTTGTTGACGAGTGCTCTCAGAGAGCAGGAGTGCAAGCCGAGTAGAAAATCATTCGGCTGTCTGTTGTGATTGCAGCTTCTTGACGTCGAACCTTCCTTGTGTTTTTTGGTGTTCGCTTTTTACTGCGCAGAGGTGGGTGCGAATCTTGGTTGCAACAAGATAGTGGTCCGAGTCAATGTTAGGACCTCGCAGTGCACGCACATCTAAAACGCTGGAGACGTGTCTTCCCTCTATCACAACATGATCGATCTGGTTGGTGGTTTTTCGATCCGGAGACAGCCAGATAGCTTGATGTATCTTCTTATGCTGGAACCTAGTACTACAGATAACCATATTTCGGGCCCCGGGGAGTCGATCAGCCTAAACCCATTTGGGGATGTTTCCTTGTGCACGCTGAATTTACCGACCGTAGTGCCAAATATACCTTATTTGCCCATCCTGGCGCTAAGCGCTAAAGTCGCCAAGCACGATTTTGACATCGTGGCGGGGGCAGCTCTCAGAAGTGCGCTCCAAGCACTCATAATCTTTGGTCAGATCGTCCTTCTCTTCCGTCGGAGAGTGGGCGCAATCTCGTTTTGATGCGGATTGAGGTTAGACGCTCATTCGCCGGAGTGAATGATAGTACTCGTCGGCGGAGTCTCTCTCTCACCACGAATCCCACACCAAACTTGTGCTCTTTTATATGGCCGCTGTAGTAAGTGCCACAAGGACCTACTCGTCTCTGTCCTTGTCACGTTCATCGAATTTCTTGGACGGCGGTGATGTCAGCCTTTATTTTCACGAGTGCATCAACCAGCTGGGCAGCGGCACCTTCCCAATTAAGGGACCAGACATTCCAGGTGCATGCCCTCAATTCATAATCCTTATTTCGTTTGACATGGTCGTCATCAAAAGTGGGGTCTCTCATCCGAGGCTGTTGTTGCGCTTTCATTGGTGGTGTTTTTTTTTACCTGGCGGGTCCCAAAACCCAGCTCACCACCCTATGCAGGGGATGTTTCGCCTTCTCACTTTAGCTCGCCTTCAAACGGATGTTCTTAGGCTACCCAGAGGTTTCTTGGTCAAGGATCGGAAGTCGTGAGCTGCTTGAGTCATATGTAAAAGAATCGTTTCTGGCCACTTCCAAGTGAATGTGGATCAGAGAACTTTCCTCACTTGCGTGAACTTCTACACATGACTCCATCCTCCACTCCCTGCTCACTTTCACTAGTATAAAGACTTTTGAACTACCGAACGACTTTATACCGTATATATCGATGAGTATATTGGGTAGTCGGAATAACTTTTCGTATTTTGTCAATAGAAGTCGTTTAGTCATAAGTCTCCAATGCTACCAATCACATTGTGTGCTACCACATAGTGTTGGAAAGGTGAGACTTTAAGCTTTACTTAACCAAAAATAAATCTAAGAGAGCGTCTTTGCGCTTAGAATAAATAAAATCGTATTGAAACTTGTATACACATGTACATGAAGGTACATCCCTGACTTTAATCGTTGCTAGTTGCAAGAGTGTGAATTGTCCGGTTATGCCCGAGCTTAGCTCTTACTTACTTGTTTCATTTAACTTTACCCTTCACGATTTATTTTTACATATTTTGCATTGCGTGTTACTTTACCTTCATAGAGCATTCAGGGTGATTTAGTATGAATATTTTCTATTTTGGATATGAATTGCTAGATTCCTTTATGTGGCAGGAAATTTGAAATTCAATAGTCAATATTGGTGTCAAAATTTGAGGCGCCTTTTGTGCAGTGTCACGTTCTTTATACATTTTTATTCTCTCCAAATCTTCAATGACAGCTGATTGTAGTTTTAGAAAGGCTGCTGCTGCCGTCTTTGCTTACTTCAACATAATATCCATTGAAACGTACATGGTTGGACTCTGAGTTAGCGTCGGCGTCGAGCACAGTACTTTGAAAGATCCGTGTGAAAGTTAAGCCCTTCGAAATTGATGGAACCAGTAAGGGTGCGCGCAATATGCGGCTTTTCTCCAAAAGTCAATAAAAACAATGAACAGGGGTAGTACCCAGAAGGAAGCATCGGAGACCCGATAAAGTATATACGGATATATAAATGATTGATATGTTGAGCTGAGTCGATTAAGCCATGTCTGTCTGTATCGTTTTGAAATTTTGCAAACGTCATTTTCTCTTCAAGAAGCTACTCATTTATCGGAACTGCCGATATCGGACCACTATAACATATAGCTGCCATACAAACTGAACGATCGGAATCAAGTTCTTCTATGGAAAACTTTTACATTTGACAATGTATCTTCACAAAAGTTGGCACTAGTTAATTTCTGAAGCAAGGTGGAGGGTATATTAGCTTCGGCAGCCGAAGTTAATGTTTTTCTTGTTTTATTATATTTCCAAAAATATATGCGAAAATCATTATACTAAATTATAAAATTGAGTTTAAATTATATTAGATTAGAAAAAATGGGTTTGTTTATATTTTTATCAACATCGGCTGTTACAAAGTGCTCCTGAACTATTTACATTACCGACTTAAAATGTTATGCGCCTGTCCTTTCGATGATCTTACCCAGTTTGAAGCGGTTGTTGTTATGCACCCAGTAAATGCGCCTTAGGGCTGTATATGAACCCCACCTCAACCGTTTAAACGTTTAGCAGCTTCAAGCCAGCCGTGGCGAAGTAATCAATAGAATCGCTGATAATTGCATTTCTTTTTAATATATTTTTATTTTAATAGCACAAAAGTAGCTGTATAATAATTCATAATTTATATTCCGTCGACAATTAAAATGCGCAGTCCTTGACATACCGACAATGATGATTAATTATATGCGCTAGCATCTTCAACTGCACTTTCCGGTCGCAGTTTCCGCTACACAGTCTAATTAGTTATACAAATAAAAAGAGTTAATGCGCAAAAATATATAGTATGTACTATGTTCAGGCATATGAAATATAAAATGTGCAAAATCACTGAATGCACATATATTTTTCCTTGAGTGCACACAAGTAACGGCAAAATAAGACTTGCAGCGTTGTGTTATGTAAACGTGCAACGATGCGAATAAAGCAACGCCAACAACAGGCTTTAAAGTGTTCAGTGTGGAAGGATAAAAGTGGAGAGTATAGTTGGGAAGAGCGAGGTAGTGTGCGTAGAAGAGAGTGCAAAAAGAATAGAGCGAAGTAATGTAGGTAGTTGTGGAACAGCAAGCCAGCGACGACCGGAAATGCTAGTTTTTCACCAGTTTTTCCTCACACACACTTTTGCATATACACATACACACAAACAAATGCATTTATGAGTCTATATATAAGTGCATATATATACAAATATGTAATATAAGTATATGTAAGTGTGAGTTTTCCTCTTTTCTGGCACTTCGTTGATATACATTGTGTATGCGTTTGTGAATGCACTCCCCACAAACACACCACTTCGTGTTGGCAATAATGCCAAGCGACAATTTTCCAGCAGCAAAAATTTTGTACGAAAAAATGCGACAAACATTACTGCATTTTTTTTGTTTTTGAACTTTCGACAGACGACAAACGACATAATGATGCCACTAACAGACACAGGATATGTGCATACGACGTGTTGCGTAGACACATATAAATATATATACATATATAGTATGCATATATGAGAATTTTCTCAATCCTCCTAGGAAATCTATTGAAATCGATTTCAATTGATTGACGAATAGATATTAATTGGCGCAAAATTCGACTTGAAACAATATCTTGACTTAGCTGCGATATCAATCAACGATATCAATTACTTTTGGAAATTAAAAAAATATATATAAAAAGAGAATTCCTGTATCATTTGTTTTCATCTTTGAACGGTATATAGAACGGACATTATTATATAAAGAACAGACAGTAAATTGTTTGTATCCGACAGCGCTAAGCCATGGCACTTTACTCTTGCAATGACTTTGTATTTCTCTGTGGATGAAACATAACAACCAAAAAATTGTAAAGGAAAATACCATTATCCCTACAATGACCTAGAATAGAAAAAGAAAAAGAAAATTGTCAAAAAGGCGGCATATTTAAAAAAAAAAAAAAAATTAATATTCCAAAATTTCGGCCATTTTTGGCGTACCATTTTAAAGAATTCAGAGCTATTTGACATAACGATTCGAAATATGTATGTTATTTTTAAGCCCTCCTGCACCTAAATTAGCTTCATAGTACTGAGTAAAGGTCTTTTGAATCCTCCAATATATTAGTTTATAATATTCAACAGTATGGCAGCTCTATAGCATTCAGAACAAAACACTTGCGATAAGCTAGCAGAGTTTGTCTTTAGTGAATTCCGTACAGATTTAGTTTACTATGGAATATTTTTGAGCATAAACGCATATCCCGTGGAATTGGTTTCACTTCGAATAATTGTCCCTAGATGAAGGAATATTCCCCACAGTTTTGGTTACCTCTCAAACGAATATCCTTGCACTTTTTAAAGATCCCGGTAGATCAGAGAAATACTCATGGCTCTCACAAACTGAAGCAGAAAATTTTCTAAAAAACTCAGGAAGCTGTTAAAATCATACTCGGTCATTCACAACTACTTATGATAATTTACGCTTTACGAAAATAATGTTAAATCAATTGAACCTTGCGATATTTGTGCCTTTAAGGTATATAAACCAACACCTTACCGGATTTCGACGGTGTTCTGTCAAAGATTGGCTCAAAAGCTGCTGTTAGTACTGCATGTGGCTACTTCACAGATTATGTACGTAGTGAAGTTTGCTTCATAACAACTGACATTTTTACATCTCCGAAGATTTTTGTGTTAAAAGTTATTTATTTTTATTACGGATCTCATCGCTGCACAAAATAGAGCGAAGCGATGTCGTTTGGGAAGGTCGAGCGGCTTTAGTTCTTGCACAAGTTGTATTTTGTATGCTTTCAATTTAAAATCTCAATGGCACATTTCGTCAAGTCCTTCCATGTGTCAGTACGAGTTCATTTAAAGCTGAGGCTCGATGAAACAACCCCAGCTTTGTCTAACAAGCAGACAAACGTGGCATAAATGAAATGTAGCCATACTTTCCGAGTTTTAAGAATTAAAAGTAATGACAATTATTGCAAAAACTCCCCAGAAGTAGAAAAATAAGAAACTGTAGAACATGTTTTAACCAAATGTAGAGATGTGCCCTGATGGATCACCTCATCTCATCTTATCTTATCTCATCTTTAGCATATAAATTGGCTGCAGGGCACAAAGCGCAATTCATGACTTGATTATAGGCTATGTACATAAAGTATACATTTGTGTCTATATATGCTTGCATACTTTAGCAGTGCATAATATGCATTTACTCGTCATGTGCATATTAACGCCTGTGGTTTGCAGAGGAGCCGCCACTGTGACAAGAGTTGGGAATTTCATGATGGTGACTGTCTTTTATTGACGCAATATTATTTTACTTGTTGTTGCATTTGTATTATATACATTTTCATAAGCTGGAAGACGGAATTTGAAATGTTTCTTTCCTGATTTTGCTTTTTTACTTGTTGCCACGGGACACTGGGAGCTTATGGTTCGTGTAACTGAGTATGTGTCCTGTAAATTCAACAGCTTTCATATTCACTTTCACACCAGAACTACTTTTTGTTATTATAGGTTTGGAAATTTCTTTAAAAATATCTTACAAAATTGTTTCTTCAACTCGTACCTTTATAAAGTTGTTCAGTGAACACTTCCGACTATAAAAATATATTTATTTGACTTGTAGACGAAGGTTGTGCTAACTTTTTTGTTACGTTGGAGAATGCATTCAACTTTGGTATAGACTTTTCAAATTATAATGAAATAAAAAAACCATATTTCAACTATATCGTCATCAGCATGTAATCGTGTTAATGAACGCTTTTGAACTTCGGTTATGTTAAATTTGGCGTGACTAGTGTACCATCGTACTAAGCTCAGTTTTAGGGATTCGTAATTACTACCTTTATTGTTTAACCTTTCCATTGAAAAAACTTCAAAGACCTTTAAGAGATTGTATACCTAGCCGTAATAGCTTCTGAAGGTCTGAAGCCCAATATGTTCAAAAGTAGATACAGGAAATTGTATCCCTTGCTAGCACCTCAGATTAATTTCTTAACAGAAGTCACTGTGGAAGGTATTGTTATTATTTTTATTTCTCTCTAACCCTCGCTTACTCTCTATCCCTCTCCCTTTCCGTTATTAAATCGGACTTCGAGTGAGAATGCCACAAAATGAACAATGACAGCGTTTATAAAAGTGGCGTAAGATTTGTAATTGTGCACCTGTGAAGTCCGTATCAAATTGGTACAATAAATAGGCACAGCTAGCAACTTTAACTAAATGCTTTCCAAAGTTATCTTAAAAAAACGGGGCATTCTTGATGGCTAAGCACAAATTCAAAAAGGAAACGAGCAATAAGACATTGGTTCACTAGATGAGACGATCACAAGCAATCACCTACAAAAATTAACAGGTTTTCACACATACATCAGATCACCTTAGTAGCTCTATTTAGCTATTTTATGCTGAACATCACCATTTTCAGAGTTTCATTAAATTCCTCTAAAACTGTCGACGGACTTAAGTAACATAGTAATTTCTTACGAAAGCTAAATCGCGCACTTTCTTCTTTTTTAGTGGCGCTTACGCGGTTATAGCAACAGTGCGCTAATCAGCCAGGCCCTTCTCCAACTGATCACTCTAACTTTTTTTCCTCTGCTTCACCCTGCGGGTACTGCGTCGAATGCTTTCAGAGCTGGAGTGTTTTCATCCATATGGACGGCATGACCTAGCCAGCGCAGCCGCTGTCTTTTTAATCGCTGAACTATAACTCGTACTGCTCACAGTTCCATCAAATGCGAAATTTTTCGTTGTCAAAGCGCAAAAGAACACAAATCATCCGCAGAACTTTTCTCTCGAAAACTCGCAAAATCGACTCATCAGATATTGTCATCGTCCATGCGTCAGCACCATAAGTAGGGCGAGAATAGTGAATGACTTATAGAGTTTAGTATTTGTTCATCCGAATTATTTTCTCCAGAAGTAGGTTGTAAAAGTCACACGAAAGGGAGTCGCCTTGCCTGAAACCGCGTTTGATATCGAATGGCTTGGAGAGATCCCTCCCGATCCTGACGGAGCTTTTGGTATTGCTCAACGTTAGTTTACACAACCGTATTAGTACGATTGCGGTGACACCAAATTCATGCATAGCCCACTTTACTCGAGAGTAATAATTGTCTATCGGTTGAAGTCTATAACAATCATAATTTTTCGGAGTACTTTTACAATATAATCAAACACAGAGCTACTGCTAAGTTTTTGCCTAAGCTGCCATCAAAATGCAAAAACCGATTATCAATTTTTAAACGAGTTTTCGTTAAGCTCTTGTTTCTATAAATATTTTTAAAAGTTTTACATATTTTCAGAAGTTTTAATAGCAGTGTTGAGTTTTAGAAACCGATAAGAATCATTATAGACAACTGAGTTTACCTTTATACACACATACCTTGACAACACAGAGTAATTGAAACTTGTTGGAATATTTGTTTATGTCTAAAAATTTGCAATACTCCACAACATTTACAGGCTACGTGCGATAACAAGGTAACAAACATGACTGCATAGCAAATAAAATAATGCCAGTAGGAAATCAGTAAATTTTTTTTCTTGTAATCTTCTTTCTTGTAATATTTAGTAAGTCATAAAACCCTAATTAGTTAGAGATTTTGAGTTTTTGGTATATCTCAGGTAGTTGAAACTAAAATATCTTTTCTATATTAAATTTCTAACAGGCTCTTTTTTACGCTTTTCTATATGTTACTGGCAGCAACTATTATATTTCGTAAAACTTTTGAGTGAATGAGCAAAACACACAATTACATGTGTGTCGGTGTGTACTCCAACTGGCTACAAACTTTGCCTAGCACTTGGCAAAGTGAAGTGGCTAACGGTGTATGGTGGTGCTTGTTTTGCACACGCCCTTGCTTCTCTAAATTGTTGCAGCACCAGTTGTGTGTAGAAAGTTGCATGCATATTTGTATATGTATGTGCGTACATATGACGGATTTTATAGAACTATATATATATATATTTGAAACTGCCGCGTTTTGGATGAAATTTTCTTTTAAACTGTTTTCATAAAAGAAAGAAATCCGTTCGAAGGCTGTTAGGTGCAGAAGTGATTTTCCAAGGTGTAATCGTATATTCAGGGATAAAAGTATTCTTTTTCTAGTCTTAAAAATATTTTTCCTTAACAGGAGCTTACGAAAGACTGAAGTCATGTCTTGCACTTTTTAAAAAATAGTTTTTAACGATCTCTAAAGGGATATAAGTAAGACATTGTTAGTCGAAAAGTTAATATCTGAGGACTATTGCTGTATATTACAAATAAAAGTTTTATGTTGTCTAAATCGTTAAAAATGTTATTTATTTATTTATTAAATGAAAAATAATAATACAATTATTATCTTATAGAGTAAGAAGCACTAGATGCCAGGGCTTACGGCTTGTTAAAAATGTTATTAAGGAGATACACATAAAAAAACATATATATCTTGGAGTTAATTTCCCAACAGACTATCTTCTTACAGTTTAATGATGGCCACGAGAGGACTAGATGACTTAAGGGATCAATAGGGTTTGTAATCTTTTCAAAAGAAAAACAAAAAATTTTTTTTTTTTTGCATTTTCTGTTCTCTTATACCCTTAGAATCGAAAATTTCTTCGATCAGACAATGCAATGCTAGTACTCAACTCTTAGTACAAGTAGTCTAAAAATATACCATGCTTTCAATATTTGGTAAAAAAAGATTTCATTCTACATTGTAATTTTTCCCCAAATCCATTCATATCACAGCATTTACTCGGCACAGTCATGTGTATGAATGTATATACAAATATGCACCTGCTAAAATATAGCAGCACCTAGAGTGTGTTAGTCTTTTTTTTTCAAATATTTCGCTTCGAATCCACCAAAACCGCAAACACTCATACGACACGTACTCCAACCACTTAGCAGACACACACCTACAAATAAAAACCAATATATGTGTGAGCAATACATTTGCCGTTAGACGTAGAAGAAGGCGTTGCAATCGGTGACTTCTTTCGCATGTTCAACAAATTGAATGAGTTGCTGTTTTGCTATGTTGGTGCATTGTTGCTGATGTTGTTATCAATGCCGAAAGAGACATATAGTAACTGCCATTAAATGGAAGGCAAAAAGCGACACATCAACATTATTAAAGAAGAATTCATGCCCGCATACCTGAACGCCCAACAAACGTTT
This sequence comes from Bactrocera latifrons, assembly GCF_001853355.1. Lineage (NCBI taxonomy): Eukaryota > Metazoa > Arthropoda > Insecta > Diptera > Tephritidae > Bactrocera > Bactrocera latifrons. The sequence continues at coordinate 271,112 of NW_017534975.1, read as the reverse complement.
GTAGAAGTTAATGTTTCAACAAACGAGTTTATTTGTACGTCAGCACCTACATACAAGCAGCAGCAATGCACAAGTACTGTTTGTGCAACCACCTATATTTGCATAACAACACACATACATACATATGAACACACATGCACAGGCGCGTATTGATAGGCAAGCATGTGTGCGCACACACATCAATTATTCAGCCAAGTACGTGCTAGTCGTAAGTGTTGCTTAATTACAAGTGAAATGTTTTTGTGGGCTGCAATGTGAAACAATGCTTGTTGTTGTTATTGCTGTTATTGCTCGTATTTATGTGAGACTTTTGCTGGCAGCATTAGTCGACTGCCATGGCAAATATGTTTTTCCTAGAGTTATGTGCATTTAACCAACCCTCTGCTATGAGTGGAGTGGTGTATATTGTATATGTGTGGGTATATGTGGGAATTAGGATGGCCACTTTAGTAGGAGCATATTTGTGCTATAAATTTGTATATACTAGCAACATGTTGCAATTGAGTATAATAGTTTCGTTCACCTAATGGTGGTATGTATCACTCAAAATTAACGAGAGAGTTATACAGATATAGGTATACATATATAAACGATCAGGATGACGGGACGAATTGAAATCCGAGTGACTGTCTGACTGTCCGCCCGCTTAACCTGAAACTTGGGTAACAATTGATAAACGTTTATGAAACTTGGTAGGAGCGTTCCTTGCAACAAAAAATATCGAATTCGGAGATAGACGTAAACGGATCATTGCCACGACCACAAAACTACATCAAAAGTATAAAGTATCATAATTATGCACTTAACTAAGATTTAACTAAGTAAGCGATCGCCGTGGCCAGGAGAACATGTGAGTAAAAAAATGGGAGTGTATCCGCCCTCTAATAAGTTAAATATACATATCTCCTAAACCATAAAAGCTACAATAACCAAATTCGCCTAACGCATATATTTCAAGAACGCCTACCGACAGTGTAAAAATGGATGAAATCGAATGTTTAGTATATAATTGCACACTTTAAGGTAAAATCACATATCTCATATCTGAACTATAGATTTCAACCAAAACATGTGACTAAAGCTTAATTGTGTGAGCGTGAGATAATATTGTCTGTTTTGGAACCAGTGTTAACAGCAACAACAATGTCAGCCTCGAAGTCCAACGCAGATTAATTATTGCCAACAGGAGCCCATTGAGGATTAAAGTCATTTCCCGACGAACAAAGACCAAACTCCAAACCACTCATTATTCCCGTCCTGATATAACTATCCCAACTAACTAACAAGCCTTATATGCCTGAAGGTACTACCCTTGCTTAAATCCTTGCAAATTGCAAGAGTATGAAATGTTCGGGTAGACCCGCACTTAGCTCTTTTTTACCAGTTAATAAAGTGTTGGTAGACGACATATCATCCTAAGCCAACTGATTTGAATACAAGTATATTTGAAACTTCTGTTGAGTCCGACGCAATCGTGAAACATGTACTGCAGAGTTTCTGTATCCATATCGAAAGAAATCATATTAGTGCTAACGACATGTCACCTGTATCTGTAATGTACAAAAATTCTCTAAATTTGTACCTAGAGCAGTTATTATTTGCCTAATTTATGGTTATATCCACCCTACTTACTTAGCTCGGCTTTATGGTAGGCACCCCAATACTAAGAAAATGCTTGGTCTTCACAACCTGGCTGCTGCTCCCAAATGAGCTGGATTGCATAACAACTTAGTTCCGGCTATATCTTTATATTCTCGTACTCAAGCTTTGTAAAGCCGGTTTCTAACTGATAGGTTGTTTATCACTTTCTTCCTTCTCTTCTTCTTAATTGGCGTAGACACCGATTACGCGAGTTAACGACAGCGCGCCAGTCGTTTCTTCTTTTCGCTACGTGGCGCCATTTGGATATTCCAAGCATAGACAGGTCCTTCTCCACCTGGTTCTTCCAACGAAGTGAAGGTCTTCCTCTTACTCTGTTTCCCCCGGCTGGTACAGCGTCGAGTACCTTCAGAGCTGAAGTGTTTTCGTCCATTCGGACAACATGACCCAGCCAGCGTAGCCGCTGTCTTTTAATACGCTGAACTATGTCAATGTCGTCATATATCTCGAACAGCTCATCGTCCCATCGAATGTGATATTCGCCGCGCCCAACTCACAAAGGACCATAAATCTTTCGCAGAACTTTTCTCCCGAAAACTCGCAATGTCGACTCATCAGCTGTTGTCATCGTCCAAGCCTCTGCACCATATAGCAGGACGGGAATTATGAGTGACTTATAGAGTTTGGTTTTTGTTCATCGAGAGAGGACTTCGCTTCTCAATTGCCTACTCAGTCCGAAGTAGCTCCTGTTGGTAAGAGTTATAATGCGTTGGATTTCCAGGCTGGTATTGTTGGTGGGGTTTACGCTGGTTCCAAGGTAGACGAAATTATCTACAACTTCAAAGTTATGACTGTCAACAGTGACGTGAGTGCGACGACTGTTTTTTTGATGACAGTAGATCTTTCGTCTCGCCCTCGTTCACTGCCAGACCCATTTGTTTTGCTTCCTTGTCTAGTGTGGAGAAAGCAGAATTAACGGTGCAGGTGTTGAGGCCGGTGATATCAATATCATATGCATACGTCAGCAGCTGTACACTCTTATAGAAGATGGATCTCTATTTAGTCCTGCAGCTCGAACTATTTTCTCCAGGAGCACGTTGAAAAAGTCGCACGGTAAGGAATCGCCTTGTCTGAAACCTCGTTTGGTATCGAAGGAGAGGTCCTTCCCGATTCTGACGGAGCTTTTGGTGTTGCTCAACGTCCGTTTACATAGCCGTATTAGTTTTGCGGGGATAGAAAATTCAGACATCGCCGTATAAAGGCAGCTCCTTTTCGTGCTGTCGAAAGCAGCTCTGAAATCGACGAAGAGGTGGTGAGATTAAAAAATCTAAGCCCCCAGTGAGCAGCACGTGCATCACCTTCAGTGCCTTGTTTTAAGTTAATTGTACTTGTATTTTGATAAAGGGACAATTTCGAAGAACAACAAGATTACTCAAGCACTTTTTGTTGCCTTGGGGGAGATTATAAAGTAAAATATTTCCTAGGGACTATCAGTTATTCGCTAAAATCAGAAGGCTTTAGGCTTGCTTTTGAAAATCTGTTCATATTTTGAAAGCTTCAATATGTCACTCAAAGGAAAATCGATATTGCGCCAGTGGCAATTTAATGCTCAAGCTTATTTTTTTGTAGCTAAAAGTATCTTGCAGCGCTGACATGACTTTAAATCACCTAAACACATATGCAAATGCATTATTGTGAGTATGTTTTCACAATAATACATACTTATGTACTTCACATAAAGCTTGTATGTAATTAAGCTTGTCTGCACGGCACTCCCAGCTCTCGAAATCAATGCGAAGCGAAGTGATTTACTTATAAAAAAAAAAATAATAATAAAAATAAGAAAGAAAATCGAAAATGTGAAAAGCTTTGGAAAATCTTTTCTTTGGCGTTAAGAGCCCCCAAGAAGACGACAAACTTGACACAAGTTAATGGAGCATTTAAGTGTTGTGAGCAAACACACCCGCACGTCCATATGAAAAGTCAGAAAACATAAAAAAGTCATACGCGTATGTAAATACGACAGCATAATAGCGTGTGGAATATTTCATGACGTTCTCCACCCCAAGACGTTCGTATTTTATTTGAAATCGATATTCTGTAAAGATTTACCCAAATATTTGTCACACTTTGCGGCAGCGAACTTTGCCAAATTTCAAATCGCGTGTGGTTTTGTTTACATTTTACGGCGTATTAAATACATTAACGGTGTATATAGATATACATACATATATATATATAGAAACGTTTGAGGGTACTACCACATGAGGCAAGAGCATTTACTTGGTGTAATATGTAAGTACTAGTTGTACGAATCTTTAAAAGTACTTTTGTGACTTCCTAATTTTTCGGTTTTGCTTGAGACCTAAATATGATTTCATATAAGAGTTTAGTTACCTGTAAGGTATCTATATGAAGTTTGTTTGTAAGCTGTTAAGTAACACTTTCGTATGTTTTGTTGGTTATTCGAACCATTTAGAAAACATTCACAATAGTGAAGTGGGATATTGATGGAAATAATGATGATTGATCAGCTTAACATCCTTCTTGTTGAAGATCATGGATATCAACTGAGTGATGACATCGTCTATCATGTATTTACCAAACAAAACAAAAATAAAAAATAAAAAAAAAAATAAAAAAAAAAAATTCCGCTAGGAGACATCTTGCCTCCTTTGCTTTGAGTCACTCTGTTCAATGAATTACTCAAGCTTGACACGAAACATGTTAAAAATGTCTGCCATGCAAATCACGCAGTATTTTCTTGACTCAAACATCTTGAGGACATATCCAAGATATACTATCTTTACAAACTGGACGTATAAACTATAATTCACCCTTAATTTTTAGGGTTTCAGTATTATGTCTTTCTAAGAATTTGTAGCTTCTTAGACCCAATTTAAACCTCCAAAACCAGTAGTAACACCATTACAAAAGAGGAAGGTAGATCTCCAAACTATTATTGAAAGTCCATTGCACCAAATTGAAGAATACACCCACCGATGGTATTTAAGCTGAGTTCTTATTTGTAAAATATGGAATCTAGTGGTAGGCAGGAAAATATCAATGATATTCGCTGGATATATAAAAATATAAACAATTTTCCTAAAGCATTTCTTGAAGGTCATTACAAAAGAGACTAGACGCATATGCTCAGATATAAATATTTCGTCAAGATTATTTTTTTGTTAAAGTTATTGAAGGTTGAAATTAAGAGCATGATAAAATTTTAAAATTATTTTCTCATAAACTACTGGAGATAAATCGATGAAATTTTGTGAAAACAAAGAAACATTTTACATATTTTTTCGCGATCGATTTGTTTAAATAATAATAATTTTTTGTGAAAAAAAGTATGTGACACAACGCGGAAAATATTCACCTTCAATAATCTGCAAACTAATTTTTGTTCATTCATACCGTTCCAAAGAATTGAATACACTAAAATTAATTTGTTGTAAATACTCCAAAAAATTTGATTTGTTGACCTAATATAAACTGATTCACTTACAGTCTTTACTTTGTTTTGACAGAGAAGTATGATGTACATATGCTTTGCTTTGAGTTCATTGATATATCTTTAGGCTTTCTTCTCTTCGTTGGAAAACAGTTCAAGCAACTATTATTTTTCTATCGATATGAGTTAAGACACTTATTATGATTGCTTGCAGACTAAGGTGTCAGCTATGCAGAATATGATACTGCTTTACAGACCAGTGGCGGATTCGGAGGGGGTACTGGGGGAAATTTACTACCTCCCAAGGCCTAAATGGCTTATAAGGTAACAGAAATATAGTTAGATGCGTAATTTTTGCTTCGAAACCAAAGAAATGGAAAACCTTATTGACTGCTTGATAGATAGATTCATAGGCTTTTTGGATAAAGAAAACGACGCTTGAAGCTCAAAGGTGAACTTAATCACTATCAGTGCCATTGGGACAGAAGCAAAAGTAAAAAAAAAAACAATAAAAAACGTTAACTTCGGTTGCACCGAAGCTAAATACCCTTCACAGGTGCACTTCTTTTAGTAACTATGTGTTCCGTTTATATGGAAGCTAATAGCTATAGTAATTCGATCTGAACAATTTCTACGGAGATTATATTACCAAACCAAAATTTCGTGAATATATCTTGTCAAATGTAAAAGTTTTACATACAAGAAGTTTATTCCGATTGTTTAGTTTGTAAGGCAACTATATGTTCTAGTAGCAGTTATGACAAATGAGCAGCTTTTTGAAGAGAAAATTACGTTTTCAAAACTATATGTTTAAAACTGAGGGACTAATTCGTATATGTACAGACACACGGGCAGACAGACAGACAGATGGCCTTTTCCAAATCGACTCAGCTCAACATACTGATCACTTATATATACATACTTTATAGGGTCTCCCACGCTTCCCTCTGGGTGTTACAAACTTCATGAAAAACTTAATATACCCTGTTGAGGGTATAAAAACAGGTTGAAGAACCGCGAAACGTTGGAGAACTGCGATGTAGACCTATTCTCCATGATTCATAGTTTTATTCGTATATTGTACACACTTTTGGAGACAAACGCGAGCTCTGAACGCTCTTTTTTCAAAACATCGGCTCATGAGAACGTGGCTGTCGCTGCTGCACACGCACCATGATGACATTGAAGTCATTACAGAAGAAGTTCTCAAAAGATTCGCAACACTTGGGCAACTTCGTTTTGTTTTGTGAAATTTTTCTATTCAATACACGAACTGACCCGCACGTCTACGATTTATATTGTTTTTTTTTTTTTTTTTTTTTTTTTTTTTTTTTTTTTTTTTTTTTTTTTTTTTTTTTTTTTTTTTTAGAAACGATTCTTTTACATATGACTCAATTTTCCGGTCCTAGACCAAGCATCCTCTGTGTAGCCAAAGAAAAACCGTTTAATGGCAAGCTAAAGTGAGAAGGCGAAACGTCCCCTCCTTAGTGTTGTCCGCTGAGTTTAGGACCCGCCACATAAAAAAACGCACCCAATGAAAAATCAGCCTCGAATGACAGAGCCCCTTTTTGATGACGGCCATGGCAAATGAACTAAGAATTACGATTTGAGAGCATGCACCTGGAATGTCAGGACCAATGACAGGTCCCTTAATTGGGAAGGTGCCGCTGCCCAGCTGGTTGATGTCCTAGTTAGAGTGGAGGCTGACATCATTGCATACCAAGGAATGAAATGGTTCTTCAACATATTGCTGATTTCTGTCCAAGCCCTGATTGAAGAGAATGACGATGAGACCAAATATGCCTTAGATGATCGCTTGGAGTGCACCTATGAGAACTGTCTCCGCCACGATGTTAAAATCGTATTTGGCGAATTTAACGCCATTGTGGGCAAGGAAATTATCTTTGACAACAGTTGGTAAATCTAGTTTCCACGAGAAAACATCCCCAAATGGGTTGAGGCTGACTGACTTCGCCGGGGCCCGAAATGTGGTTACCTGTGGTACTAGATTCCAGTATAAGAAAATACATCAAACTACCTGGTTGTCTACGGTTCGAAAAGCCACCCACCCGATCGATTATGTTGTGATAGATGGAAGACACGTTTCCAGTGTTCCAGACATGCATACGCTCCTAACATCGACTCGGACAACTATCTTGTTGCAGTCAAGATTCGCACCCGCCAATATGCAGCATAGAACGTGTGCCAATAAACACCATAAATGTTCAATAAACTGACGTTGAGCAATACCAAAAGCTCCAGGATCAGGAAGGACTTCTCCGAGCCTATCGATACCAAACGAGCTTTCGGACAAGGCGACTCTCTATTGTGCGACTTCTGTAAGATGCAATCTTCTATAAGAGTGTACTGCTGCTGGCGTGCGCCATTGATATTGATATCATTGTCCTCAACACCCACGCCGTTAGCTCAACTTTCTCCAGATTGGATAAGGAAGCAAAGCAAATGGGTCTGGCAGTGAACGAGGGCAAGACGAAATATCTCCAGCGCATTTGATGGAACGATGAGCTGAAATAATTAAAATTCCGAATCGCCAGCTCTGAAAGTATTCGACTGAATTGGAAGCAAAGGTTGAGGAATTACGCTTGGAATTACGCTTGGCGCCACGTAGCGAAAAGAAGAAACGACTGACGCTCTGTTGTTAACTCGGCTATATTCGCCTAAGCGGTGTTTACAGGCCCACTGAGAATATCTCTCGCACTCTACATACTTCGCGACGGCTTCTCACATACTAGGAAGAGCTTGAAAAAGTTTTTGTACGAGTAATATTAGAAACTCAAACTCCTTGTTGTAGCGTTGCCAACTTACTATGTGCTAATAATACATTAAATTCTATTTACTCACTGCTAAGAGCAATAGAAATTCTATCATTTGAAACAAAGCACTCCAAATTCACTTTTTCATAACTCGAATTTACTTATTTAGTTATTTGCTCAAAAGCAATTTTCCAACGCAGCTGTGACAATCCACTCTCTGAGACTTTTAATAAACAGAACTGAATGCAATGCGACAAACTGCATATAAATATAATATATACATATATGTATGTGTGAGAGTGTATGTGGGTGTGTATTCCCGCCTCAGTGCCATTGCAGTGTATGCATCCTGGCTGTGCGACATTTGCTACTTACGACGACACTTGGAACTTGGCACTTAGCACTTTTCACTTGCAACTTGAATTTTCGAAGTTGTGCCAGAAAATAATCAAAGGGAAAAAAGAGAATTTAAGGAATGTCAATAAACTAGAATAGAGATTCCAGGAAAGTTGAAAGTATTACACTTGCGCCACGCCATGAAAAGAACAGTTAGCTGAGAGTATACTCATATATGTATATGTGAGTAGGTGTTGGGAGAGAAGTAAAGAAGAAAATGGCAATAACAACAAAAAATCAGTTAAAGTCATTTGATGACACATAAACAGCACAAGAAGCACGAACTGATAGATGCACAGAAGCAGGCGAAGACAAGACGAGACAAGCTAAGACAAGTGGAAGGACAGTTAGTCAGTCAGACAGTGAGCAGGGAGTGACGAATAAACAAAAGGCGGCAGTGCTGGCATTGCAAGAGAAATTACTTGACAGTCATGAAAACAAAAGTTGCAGGTTTCCGGCGGAGATTTTGCGTATATAACGGTATAAATGTGTGTGTGGCTGTGTTTGTACTTATATGTATTTTCAGTGAGTATGCGTGTTAAAAAAAGTTTGTCGCAAGTGTTGAATTTGAAGTGTGACATTTTTGTTGTTGCTGTTATTTCTTTTGTTTTGAACCGCCTTATGCTGGGATAAATATGTGCAGAAAGGTATGCAAGTATGTTGCGATTTGTAAAATTTATACTTGCAAATCTAAACACACTGCCACAACACACAGACGCACACACTTGTGAACCTAGAGTAAAGAAATTTTCAAGGATAGCTGTGGTAAGTCTTGAAACGTTGTTGTAAAATACTTTCACTTTGCGAACACAAGGCCACACACAAACACTTCTACATACATACGTTAAACACCTAACTCTTCAGTGTGTTGTTGTTGCTATACTTCTCACTTCTCATACGGCCAGAGTAGACGGCACATGACAAGCGCTTTGCGCCCAAAACGAAAGTTGCTAAGCTAAAATTAAGCGAAAGGTTAATGTCTGTCAAAACAATGATTGTCATATACCAGCTACAATAATAACAATAACAATTAAAACGAAAATCCCAAGCACATAATGCTACGGGTGGCGTAGTGGCTGTTGTCAGCGTCTATGGCGCCTCTTACATTGCCGGCTAAGTCAATGGTTTTTGAGCATTGCTATGGAAAATATTTTGGTTAACAGTTATTGCAAGTAACTCAACGCTTGGCAACTCGCTTGCTTGCCAGTTTGATGGTTTGCAGTGGGGTGGAGTGTGCCGGTAAGTCGAAAAACGTTAAATCCGCGGTCGGCATGCCACATTCGGAGTGCCTGAAATTTCTACTTAATTTTTAGTATGTGGCGAAGAAAGAGAACACCCTGCGGGAAAAATGCATTAGAAAATATTCCGCTGATGTATTGAAATTGGAAAACCATCTGTTTCCGTTCGACAAATGGCTGATTTCATCATTATGTTTAGAAGACAGTGAATCGTTTTCAAGATTCTTAATAAATTGACACCTTTTATAAGAAAAATGCTCGGAAAAAATTTCTTAGTTATAGAAATTTCATTTTAAATGTGGATTCATATAAGAAAAAATTCTTTCCTGCGTTCCAACATTTCTTGCTATGTTATAAGATTCTCTGGTAAATAAGAGTACTTTTTCAAAAACCCATCTTTATCGAAATCATGGATCGTGACTACGATTTGCCGATATTTGATGCTACTTCTTGATAAATGATAGCACCGTGACACTGTTGTATTCCTAACCGGTTTAATGCGCTATTGCAGAGGTAAAACTGTTTGTGATACCCTCGATATACGTTCCTGAATAACGGGAACGAATATCGTTCTGCACTGCGGAGGGATGACACTTAGACTATCATGAACAGTCCTTTGATAGGCCAAGAGGAATAAAAATCTCCTGAAGGTGTAAACGACCAAAAGTGACCAGAACCGCTCACAAATCTGCGTAAGTATTATTTCTACTTATGCCGTTCCACCTGAATGTCTAAACAGTGACATCCAAGCTGTTCTTGCTTTGATCTAGCAAATACTGGAAAGTGTCGAAATGACTCTACCTCATCTACTTCATCTAATATGTTGGTATCTGGTAAGATATTCAAACTTACTGCATGAATCTCAGCGGACAGTGTTCAGTTAGAACTCCTTTAACCATTATATAGAGAACCTTGTTGAGAGTGAAGAGTTTTCGTGACCTCCTTCCCTGGATCAAAAAGACGTTGCGTTTGCTGCTGGTAGCCGACCAGCTTTTGGCTATTTGATCTGAGGTTCAATAGTGCAGTAGTGAACCAGAAAATTCAAACGGAGATCGTATCCGTTCCCATTCCCCAGTTACCTTACAGTTTCCCGCAATACGGTTAAGGCCCGGCACCCAAAGCTGACTGATCATAAAATAGCTCGATGCTAGAGATAAGGAATCTTTCTATTCACACAGTCAGGGCACTAAAGCTTAATATCGCTGCTCTACTATCGCAGTGTCATGCATAGTCACCATTCTGAAGGAAACTGGGCTAAGGAGCATTAGGTCTACCACTACCTTTATGTCAGCTGTCTCTGATTGGGAAACGTTGCATTGTTCAGGAAGTATAACAATTAAAGAAAAATAAACCGGTTAAATTTTCATAAAACATTTAATTTGAAACATTTTTAGAATACCAACGGTTTTTTTTAACCTTTCAGCATCTTTTTTAACAACAAATTTTTACGAGCTTACATAGATTTTCTTTGGTACTTTATCGCATGGATATTATATATTTTGACCAATCTGTTCCTTTCTATGATGAGTTTTAAAAGAAATATGACTGGTCCTGACTCCCAACAAAACATTCCCCACATATGTTGGCTTTTCAATAAAATTTATTATTTTGTACTGGTAATTTAAGATCTTTACATAAATATATTTAACAAAATGTTCAATTACGCCTATTCTTGGTGCAAAATATTCAAAAGAATAAACGGCATAACTCGAGCAGATTTAGTGACCCATCATTCAATGTAGCATTAAGCATTAAGTAAATTCATATCAAATTATTGTGCCATTTATGACGTATTTTCATAATGAAATCATACTCGATCTCTGATTGTTACCAACTTCGTTACAAACTTAATAAACCCTGTTCAGGGTATACAAATTCGGGTACCATATGATACAACGACAAAACGAACTGTAAACGCATCCACTCAATCACTTTAATTTATTCGATTTTATACTTTTTCCTACAGGATATTACCACCTTCCTTTTGTGCATTCTAGTATACACATATACACATACTTTTGTGTAAAAGTGGAAAATGCAGACAATGTGATTTATGATACTACCCGTCAGAACTTGGCAACATTTTAATGTCGACAACGAAAATGGATTTTCTAAAGGGATTTCAAGCTTCGCACTTTCAGTTCGGTGTTTATTTGGAATTCATGTGCTAATATATGTACATACATAATTATGTATGCATACTTAAGAAAACACTTTTGCACGCACACTAATTAACATTCAACAAAGTTGGAATATTTAAGAATACTTTAATATTGATTTAACAGTTTCTCTGAATTTGTTGGAAGAAAGAGTTGCTAGAGGACTTCATGAAGAACTCTTTATATATACATATTTCGACCTATACTTATATATCACTCCAATATAGGAATAAGAGACATTACGTATATAGAAAAAACTTTTGAATAAGAAAACCACCTGGTTTAGGAATAAACCGCTTCTGATACCCACTTTCAAAGGATGTAAGGTTTAAAAAAAACAGTGATGCCGATAATTTCTCCATTAGCATGGAGTCAAAATTTAGGACGAAAGATGTGGTGACAATTCGTAGCCTAATTCGGACAATTTTGGCGAACTGACTGTGGTGGTAAGGTTCCTTTTTCATATACTATAATTCATGTAGGGTATAACCCAAAAGGCTTTTCGATATTATTGGGATAGTCCCAGCCATTTGACGTACTATCGATTGGTTATATTTTACTTATACGCTTGAAGTACAAAAGTCAACCTACGCATCGGTGCATCGGTTTATGGAAATTTAGATTCGGAACCCTTTCTTCAAGTGGAAACTTTAACTTAGGTTGCAATAAAGCTATAAAACACTTCTCTTTCTTCTTCTTTACTGGCATAAAAACTGCATATGCGGTTACAGCTGAGTTAACAACAGGGCGCCAGTCGTTTCTTCTTTTTGCAATGTGGCACCAATTGGAATTGCCAAGCGGAGCCAGGTCCTTCTCTATCTGACCTTTCCAACGGAGTGGAAGTCATCCTCTGCTTCCACCGCGGGTACTAAATACGTCGAATACTTTCAGATCTGGAGTGATTTCGTTCATTCCGACAACATGATCTAGCCAGCGTTAATGTTCTATCGAATACGATCGTCATACATCTTTCGCAGAATTTTTCTCTCGAAACATGTTGGCAAGAGATATTCTACGCTTAATTTCCAGACTGACCTTGCTGTTGCTGTTAATGCTGGATCCAAGATAGCCAAATTTATATACGACTTCGAAGTTACTACTGTCAACAGTGATTTGGATGCGTAGTCGCGTGTGCGACGACTGTTTGTTTGAAGACAGAAGATATTTCGTCTTGCCCTCGTTCACTACCAGACTCATTTACTTCGCTTTCTTATCCAGTTGTCAATTTCCCAGGCCTAAAGCCACACTGGTAAGATCAAATCAGTTTGACGACGGTGGGCTTTAACCTTTCACACAATACGCTCTATAGAACCTTATATGCGATGCTAAGGAGGCTTATTCCAAGGTAATTGACGCAGATTGTAGTGTCCCCCCCTTTTTTGTGGATTCTAGTATCTTCTGTTAGTATTCGCATCTTTTCGAAGAATTTTCGAGCATTTGCGAGGTGGCATTCTTTTTTCCCTCCACTACGACTCGGTACTACTCGTCGTACCTGCTGTTTTTTTGCCCTTTTCGTAAACTAACGGTTTCGTTTGCAGTTGTATTTAATGAGTTTGAAATCCAGTCCCACAGTTCCCTTATACTGAGTTGTTGACGAGTGCTCTCAGAGAGTACGAGTTCAAGGCGAGTAGAAAACCTTTCGTCTGTTTGGTGATATTAATAATATAATAATAAATTAAATATATACTCTACTATATATCGTCACCTGAAATGCAAAATAACGTAACAATACTTTCGGAAATTTACAGTGGCATGAATGACACACGAAATAAAATGCAACATGAGTGAAAAAATATTGGTTAAAACTGGTTTATATCTGACCGCAGTACCTGAAAATTTTGAACATAGGCATTATTATGTGTGTTATTTGAAGTAGTGAAGCGTAATCAATAAGACTCAATTTCGAATTTTTTGATGATACGTTATTTTGCATTTCAGCTGACGATATACTCCTTATGGGTGTTACAAACTTCGTATCAAACTCTGTGCATAGTATACAAAATTAATCCAAACAATCAATATAATATTTTGCGATGCTTTTAATCATTATTCTAACTGATAGGCAAAGCTAAATAAAATATAGCCGTCTCTTGAGAGTATTCATGAGTATTCAGTAGATTAACTAACCTCCCGATATACATAAATACTAGTGGTACTAGGTTGGGGGGTTAATTATGCCTAATTAATGAATTTTCTAGATTGCACCTTAAATATTTTTATTCTACGTATTTCGATAGCATATAAATTACAGACGAACTATGTGTGTACGTATATTGACAAACACGAGCATAGTTTCGCTTAAATGATGGCGCGCCTTCAACATCGACTAACGATGACGACATCGAGGCGTGCACCAGCTCATAATGTAATTCAATTAAGTGGCGACTTGTTGATAAGACACAGCAGCTCGTTTGGAGCGCAACAGCTGCGCTGTAAAACACTTATCCACAAAGTGTGAATGTGCGAAAGCACGAATACAACACACACCCATAGCCTGTGGCACGATGTGTTGCCAAGTGCGCTGTCTGGCAAAATGATTCCCCTAGGTCGTCTTCCGCACGCTGAGCACTTACAAAAACACAAAACATTCCGCTTCCGTAAACGACGATTACGCCAAGCAGCCCAAAGACAGGCTGGCTCGCTCGCTGGCTGTCAGCCTATACGAGAGCTTCGCGCCGCCAATACGTGCCAAGCATAGATTTCGGTTACCGATAGCGCGCTCATTGTCGTCGTTGTGTTGCTGTTGTTGTCACTGTCACTGTTGCTTTCATCCAGCCACAATTCCTTTGTTTTGCCAACGATTTACGTATACGAATATTTATTCAGTAGTCCCAAATTTTTTCCACAATCACCCCTCTTCGCCCAGAACGTTTTGCCCGTTGGTGCGGTGTGTGTGTGGCAAATTTGCGTCGTCAAATGAGGGAAAAAAGTCAACAAAACGTAAAAAGGGCGCTCACGAATTCACGATGATTCGTGATGGCAGGCGTGTATTTTGCATAATTTGCTTTTTAAACGACTTTCTCACCAGCTTAATCGCTTTGTTTATGGTCTCGGCTGCCTGTTGCCGGCTGCCGGTCGCTGGCGCTTGTTGCTTGTTGTCTACTGCTTAGCTCTTGCTTAGTGTGGTATCCCTGAGGGCGGCTGGTATAATTTTTAATGAATACATTATTTCAAAAGTTTTACATAATTGGGTTTTATATCATTTACCCTTTGAAGGCGTACAAACTAGCTATCACAAAACCTAAATCTCTTCCTCAATTCGAGTTGCCGGTTAAATGGCCGTTGCGAGTTTAAATGTTGGCTACTGCGTGTCACTGATATCCTGCCTGGTGTTTTATGCCTTTTAAATTTTGCGATAAAACCCTTCTTCGTGAAAATTAATTTTTAATTGTTTTATAATTACAGACTTAAACTTGATTTTGAAAATGTGAGCGTACCTTTCTTTGAAATATTTAAGAGAAGGGTCTGATAGAATTATTCGACGCTCTTATGTTGGCTAAGGTTCAGTCTGTACTTATCTATCACATTGAAAATAATTCTTTGTTAGTATTAATACCGCCTTAACCACAATTCCTTTATTTGAGCGAATTTCATAAGCCAATTCTTTATCAGAATGTTTAGACATGGTTGATGGATTTCGTAGAGATCGAGCAAGAGCAAGTTTAAGATCTTTCGGAACTCTCAAAATATGCAATTTACGACAGAGCACAACTTTAAATCAGACATATTCTAGAAATGAAAAACAAAATTCCATTAATGTATAAATATTTTCATTTTAATTCTAAGTTAAATTACTTAAGGATCACAAAATTATATAAAAACCAACTATTTACACTGGAAGTTGGAATGATTTATTGACTTTTCACAACTAATGATAAATTCCATTTTGCTTTAAACTAAGGTTTGACATCAAGTTATCAATCTGGAAATTTGGCCTTATTTATAAAACTAATGGGATGCTTAATGAATCTGGAACTGGAGGTTATCCAGTGTACGTCAGAAATAGTCAGAAACTGAAGGACAATAATATCCAGCTGGAAGACAAGGATACTTTACTGTCATGGAGACGCGTATCTCCTGTTAGCAGCTAACAATACGTTGACTACTCATTTGTTGGCTTTTGTGTCTTTATTTCATTCATCTGTGAACTATCTTAAGCCACGAAAAAAATGTCAATCTTGAAATGCAACGTTTTTTTATCATCAAATATGGCTTCGGGTCAAGGAGGTAGTTCTGAGGTAAGGTTTTCTCTTGAAATATCATAAGTCTGTAATAACTGCTGGTAAAGTATTGTAGACTTATAGAGATGATGGCAGAAAAAGTAGCTCATGGGATTTTCAAAAGTAAAGTTCTTTAGATATATATAGATGCATGAATTTTTACGTTTGGTTTATATACTATGTAGACTCGATGACATTTAGCACTCATCGATAGGAAATCGTATGTTACGCTCTCTTAAAGAGGCCATACACGACACACATGTGCGTTCGATCTGTATGAAATCGTTTCGCTATACACGACATACAAATCCATTTTGCGTTCGTTCATCGCACAGTGAACATGTGCGACAGGCAAGCGGAATATTTCTTGGAATTTATTTCTAATGTAGCACTTTTATCTATTTCTTTCTATTTCCAACTTTTAGTTTTCTAAATTTTATATTTATTACTTTTGTTTGCCAAATTGCCAAATCATTTTTTATAACATCAATAAATTCTGATACGAAATCTTTGCTAAGGGAGCCTGCTTTAGAAGCTGCAAACAATCGATTTTTTTTTTGCTTAAATCGCTTTAAAAATTATCTAAGAATATGTCCCCAAAGTTATACATACATAGATGGGAATTCGAAATATTATCGAAGCTAGAAGGGAATCAGTGACCGAGCGTCTAGCAGATATACTTATAAGCGCTTGGGTAAAGACCGAAAACTTTGAAGCGCGATTTCTCGGTTATTCATTTTTACGATTTTTCTTAATTGCCGGGCAGTATAGAAAAACAAAACTAAACATCGTATAGAATTGGGGAAATGTTTATTATCTTTGGCATGAAATTATCTTGTATTTAAACTAAAAAAAGAACTAATATAAGAAAAGTCAAGTTTGAAGATATTTTTAAACAACGTAAAGTACAATTTTTTTAAATTTTTTAAAAATTTGTAAAATTTTACGCTTTGTTTTTGAATTTTCTTTGTTTAAATAGAAGATAAATTATTAAAAAATATGAATCTCATTGCATTTTTGGTTTCCGATAGAAATTGCGATCTGCATTCTGCCCGCCGTCCGAAAAATGCACATGCGAGCTGCATCGGGCAATTGCTTCCCAAAGGCACAATATCAAAGATTTCCTAACCAAAAAATTTTAAAAGATGTTTAAATATATAACTATAAAGAATAGAATTTTCGCTTGAATCAACAATTTCTTTCCCTCCCAAAAAAATCTTCAAAAAAAAAAAAAAAAAAAAAAANAAAAAAAAAAAAAAAAAAAAAAATCGATTTCTTGAAGCCACTAGCATTCTCCCTCCTTAACACTTGCCATTGTTCGTCCGCGATCTTCACTGTTCGGCAACACGAGAGAAATGAGATTTTGTGTGCACACAATGCCATACACGACACACATGTGTGCACACCGATCGTAAAAAATCATACATTTTCGCCAACATGGATCGGTATGTGCACAAGCCTATACACGAGTAAACCGCAATCGCACACATACCGATTGAACGCACGTGTGTGTCATGTATGGCCACTTTTATAGCGGGATTCTGTAAGCAGTCTCTAATCTCTATTTGAGACATTTTGTGGTAAAATCTCAATTTGTGACTAGTTACTATTCACTAAACAGTCTCTAGCTTTAGCCTCAAAATATTGCCTCAAATTTGAGACCTGGTAGTTAGCAAGTCACAAAACCAAAAAGCACTCTTATCTGTCATTTTGAATATACTGAATAGAGATCATCATAGATATTAATCGATTGTCATTTTTTTATATTTTGTATGCAACTCAAACACGAAAAGGTTAAAAATA
This sequence comes from Bactrocera latifrons, assembly GCF_001853355.1. Classification (NCBI taxonomy): domain Eukaryota; kingdom Metazoa; phylum Arthropoda; class Insecta; order Diptera; family Tephritidae; genus Bactrocera; species Bactrocera latifrons. The sequence continues at coordinate 253,466 of NW_017534975.1, read as the reverse complement.
AATCAAGTTTAGAAAAATTTCGAAAATATTATGAAACAAAGTCAACATATATTTTTATTTTGATTGATAATTATGTTTTTTGACTATGATATAGAAAATTGAATTTTTGTTATCGACATATTAATTTTCATTCAAGTTTAAAAGCATCTCTGAATTATTAAATGTAATAGATTTTGGGTCTGTCACTCACAGAATAGCAAAATCATCTCAAGTCTCAAAAATTGCCTCTATCAAATTTAGAGACTTGATACTGTATCAAAGTACAGAATCCCACGGTTAGACTCATCGACTGTGATATTAGATGACAGAATGGGAAAAATTGGCATATAGAGATTAGTTCCGCATTGAATGGGAAAAAACTAAGAAGAAACGTTAACTTTGGCGGCAGCAAAACTACGTATATAATACGTCACAAATAAAAAAGTTTCCACTAAACAAATTTTTTTGTTCTGTCAGTTTGTACGTTGTATCATATGCTATAGTGCTGATCTAAACAACATGTATCGGAGGTTGTAGCGTGTCTTTGAAGAATAATGTATGCTGAATAAATCCATGCAATTTTTAAATAAAAAAATTTCCTTACGAGGACTTGAGTTTGACAGCTATATCTTTAAGTGATACAATATCGGCGGTTCTGACAAATTATCAGTTTCTTGGAAAGAGACAGACGTACGCAAAAGTTCAGATCGATATCTCGAAAGTTGATGGTACTGATGCGTGTATATATAGACAGACAGACATGGCTACCCAATGACTTACCCAATTCTGCGTATAATAAAGTACTGGAGAGTCATGAACTTAGAAAATTACCTTAATTGCACTTTAGCCAAAGACATAAGTATACTTTTTCAGACCAGCTGGAACAAGAGTTGCTGTCAAGTCTGACCTAATATTCCCCCTTTATATAATGCACCTCCCTCCATTACCCACAGGCGAGACACGTACCAATAATGCCCACTGGCTATAAATAAACATAATTAATTTAACACTTGGCGCTTCATTATCAATCTTTGTAACTGTTCTCACGACCGACTCGCATCCATGAACTCTGTGTTGTCGGCTTTGTTGTTGCTGTTGGCGCCATCATCGTTTTTGAGTCTTTGCCAATTGCGAAAATATCACACGAACTCACACGTACGGCTTCACATTTCCATCTACATATACGCATACTTATAATCAGGCAAAGCTTTAGCGAAAGCATTAAAGGCATGCGAGTGTGTGCGTGTGTCTTCATGTTTGTGTGCATTGGCAAAGGCTTGAAATAAACGACGAGTAGCCCCAGCAGTTTCACTCGTGCCAACAACTCATTGAAATTTGTATTTTATTGTAACCACGACGCAGGGCGCCCGGTAACCCGATGCCATGGCAATCAACCAGTTGCCCACGAGATACCCACTGCACTACGCTGAGCACTCCAAACAAGTGTGAAGGGGTAAATGCACGTTTATACAAATTTATATATGTATGGATGTGACTATGTATATATGTATCTATGTGTGTTGATATATACCGAAGGACAGCCACTTGTGTCTTCTCCACTCCAGCTGAAGCCTGCAGAAGTATCTCTACACAATTGTGGACCCACGACTGCGAGTGTGTGCGTTTGCATGTAAGTGCCCAGACTACTCATAGCAATTAAGATGTTAATTGGAAATGTGTTTAAGGATTATGTCGAGTAAGATTTTAAGTTTGTTGGTTGTTGGTTTTCGACTGTTGGTCGTTGGTTTGTTACGTCCAGATCGCTTGTGAGTACTCGCAACGAGCGGCATGCTAAGGGCCATGAGTTCATGTGGACCTGTGAGTGCATTAAATATCCTTGTAGTACATGGGCGCTTAATTATATTAGAAGTTATGAAATGAAATTCAGACTGGCGTGCTGTCGCATTGGTTGTTACTAAAGCCTGATTGTTACAAAAGTAGGTTTGTACCGTTTTTGTGGCGGATTTAATAGTGTAAATTGGAAAAGTTCCAATTCGGAGGTCTCTTTTGGTATGTCAGTGATACTTATTACAAGAGTGGTGACAAAAAAAATTTAAGTAACTGCTTTCATTGAGTTGATATTTTTTTTGAAGTGAGTAATTGTGTGGTTATAAAAACAAATAATTTTTTCCTGCACCTCGTCTATGATGGACATATGAGCTTACTTACTCAAATGCCGCTTTTTGCTATAACTGATATCGTATACGGCGGTATATATTTCTGGCCTAGGCAACACTAAGTGTTGCCATGTGCAATCTGACACTTCCATTGGAAAGTTTGACATTTTTTAGCATAACATCACTCAGAACGTTTTGTCATTTAATCGTGAATTGTTTTATTTACAGGAATTAAAAAATTCATCTCGGCCAAAAAATGGAATTAACTCGTGAACATTTTCGTGCGATCATTTTTCACAAATTTCGACGTGGATTATAACGACAAAAGTGCATCGATGAACTAAAATCTTTATATGGCTATGAAGCACCATCCTATAGCACTGTGAAAAACTGATACAACGAATTCAATCGTGGCCGACGCTCGCTCAAACACGAACTTCGTGAAGGTCGTCCAAAACCAGACGTTGTGCCAGAAAACATCTACGCCGTACGTGAACTGATAATGCAAGACCGTCATGTAACATACCTTCAGATAGAGGTATGCCTACGCATTTCCCTCACCAGCATATATTTGATATTGCATGAACACCTGGCCGTAAAAAAAGGTTTGTTCTCGTCGGATCCCGCACAATTTGACAATCGCTCAAAAAAGGCTCGTGTGGATTGGAGTAAAGAAATGCTGAAAAAATACTATCGCGGTGCTTCAAAAGACGTTTATAAGATCGTATCAGGTGGCGAATCATGGATCTATACGTATGAGCCTGAAACAAAACAGCAATCGACCGTGTGGGTCTTCCAAGACGAGCCAAATCCAAAGAAAGTTGTTTGTGGAAGAAGCACTTCGAAGCAAATGGCCGCATGTTTCTTCGGCAAAACTGGTCATGTGGCGACTGTTCAGCTTGAGCAACGTAGGACGGTCAACAACACTATTTGTTTGCCTGAAGTCTTCGGAGAAATTCGAAAAACGAACAAGAGAGGACGAATCATTGCGCATCATGACAATGCGAGCTCTCACACATCGGCTCAAACCAACGCCTTTTTGACCGGCCAAAACGTCTAATTGATGGGTCATCCGCCGCACAGCGCTGACTTGGCACCCAATGACTTCTTTTTATTCCCACACATCAAGAAAATAATGCGTGGTCAATGATTTTCGTCGCCAGAAGATGCTGTTGAAGCATCCAAAAACCATGTTTTGGATTTGTCTCAATCGGAATGGAAAAAGTGATTCGAAAATTGGTTTGAACGCATGCAAAAGTGTATAAATCGTATATTAATAAAATAAGCATTAATAAAAATATGCGTTCAATTGTTAGAATCTGATAACGATTTCCTCATCATAAGGGTATGAATGACATTGTATCACATTTTCTCAATTTTATTGGTTGATGTGTATGGTTTTCCGCAACCCAGAATGAGTATATTTGCTCACCAAACGGTTATTTGTATCACCTGAACTAATCGAGGTAGATATAGGATTACATATATGTAATGTACTCAATGGGAAAGTGAGTAAAATCAGATTATAACAACGCTCGCATCCATATAACGGCTTTGTTGTACACCACTAAAAGTAGGCTAATTCACTGATAAAATGCACTTCAACTTTATAGGATCGGCAAAAAAGGCAGTGATACCGTTCACCTTTAAACCAAATTTGATGTGTCCTGTTAAAATCGGAAGACAACCTCGCTTACTTCTCGAATACTAATGCTTTTAATTTCACCTGATTATAACTGTATATACCAAAAATCAGTGAATTTCTCAGAATAAAATAGTGTCCTTAAGCTATTTCATATTACATACGAGGATTGTCGAAATCGGCCCATAACTGTTCCAGATCACGGACATGAAATATATGGATCCCAGCTATGTTATCCATCTTCAACCGAACTTATCGTTCAATCTGTGAGGTCTAGTGCCGAAATTTGGGGAGAATATTTTTACGATGAGCTTGTGCTAAAAATGGATAAAATCTAGTCAATACTTTTCTGAATTTATGCAGAAATTATCGGTGAACATGCAAGAAATTTTAATGAAACTCACGAAATCCACGTTTTTATAAAAGACAGTGGGCCTTACCAGTTGCAAAAATATGTAATTACGTCCAAACTTAGCCATTCTTTACATATGTAAGTAGGTCTACAACTTTGCTTCCGTCGTTTTCCTATGGATGTCTCTATGGTCAAGCACTGGTCGATTAAATCGATTAAATCGTTTTATATCCATCTTGGACATTTGTGTCAACATTAACCTAACAAAATATCTGTTTGCATCTATTACTCTACTACTACCATACATTTCGCGCGTTAATTAAGCATTGCTTACACTTTTGGACCGTTTTTATACAATAAACCCTTAAATTAACAAAAAAAAAAAAAAAAAAAAAAAAAAAAAAAAAAAAAAAAAAAAAAAAAAAAAAAAACGGCGGAAGCAAAGTTGTGGACCTATAATATGTAGTATATTAGAATATGGCATGCTTTAACATATGGCAACACTAGAGCATATTGCAACGTGTTGTGACATAGTAGCTTTATTTGCAGCACCTAAAAATAATCGATATAGTCATATATTATATAGATGATCAGGATGACGAGAAGAGTTGAAATTCGAGTGAATGTTTGCCTGCTCTGTCCGTTCATCCATAACAGCGATAACTTGAGTAAAAAATAAGATATTTTAATGAAACTTGGTACTTGTACTCCCTGGCTAAGTAGTGAGAACGAGTTTGTAGATGTTTGCAATCTAACCACTTCCACGACGCCCATAACGCAACAGTATACGAAAAACTATAATATGAAATAATTAAGAACTAAATTAATATATAACACTAAGGAACTCTAGAACATTGTGGTAATTGCACAATAGTACTATAATAATATTCATAACATATGCGGTTATCGCCTGAACAACAACTTTTAAAGAATTATAAACCTTTTTTTTTTGGCCTTGCAAGTTTTTTTCACCCAACGGTTGTATGTATCACCTATATTCTATATATCTTGTCTTGCGGTATTTTCGCTAGTTGGCGCTGAGAGCGCGTAGTTCTAGTTCTATTTGTCGGATCGGGTCATGATATACCTTTTGGGAAAGCTAATTTCACGCGCTAACACGTGTTTGATTGATTGTGGTTTCTTTTAAGTCGTTCGTGAGTTATATCGACATAAAAATGGAGCAAAATAAGGAAAAAATACGACATATTTTACATTACTACTACTATAAAGGCAAAAATTCATCTCAAGCCGCCAATAAAATTTGTGCAGTTTATGGACCCGATACAGTTTCCATTTCCACCGCACAACGATGGTTTCAACGTTTTCGGTCTGGTCTAGAGGTGGTCGAAGATACCCCACGCTCCGTAAGGCCTGTCGTCGAAAATTGCGATAAAATCGCTGAATTAGTCGAAAGAGACCGGCGTAGTAGCAGCCGTAGCATCGGTCAAGACTGGGCATGAGTCATCAAAAAAATTTTATGAACAATTGAAAATTCAATAAAAATACCGCAAGACTATTTTGACAACCTAATATGTATATAAATGATCAGAATGACGAGGAAAGTTGAAATACCGATGACTGTCTGCCAGTCCGTCCGTAAGTGTAAGTTATAACTTGACTAAAAATTGAGATATCTTGACAAAACTTGGCAGGCGGGTTCCCTAGCTCAAATATAACGAGTTCGTAGATGGGCGTAATTGGACTACTGCACGCCCTCAAACCAGCATTAACGGAGAACTTATAAACTGCCATAACTAAGCTCTGAATCAAGATATAGAACTGTGCTTAGGCAAAGTGGGTCGCATTTAATGTACATATCTCTTAATTCGCTAAAGCTATATCAACAAAAGGTGTCTATCACAAATATTAAAAGACATTGACGGTTTGAAAATGAATGAAATCAGAAGATAACCCCCCTCACTCTATATAACGGTACTCTAAAAAGTTACTAAAAGCGCAATAAATCAATAACTAAATAGGACAGAGACATTAAACTTTATCACCGAGATGGCATAAGAAGGTTTAAGGGAGTCGGTGCAAAAATTGAATAATGGGCGTGACACCGTCCGCGTTTTGGTGAAATCTCAAATCTCGACACCCGACAGACCGATTTCGAAAAAAAATTGTAGATAGCATTCCATTCATATTCCTATGACACGTTGCATAAAACATGAAATCGGACAATAACCACGCCTACGGAATAAATCTTTCCACGAATTTTTAGTGTATGCCACCAAATTGAACAAATACCGTTCAAACCCCTGGGTAACGAATATTGGGACCCCAGTATCTTTTCTTGACTTTTGACAGAAAACATCGGGCATTGTGTGGGATGTATAATTGAAATTCAGGGATATCTCAATGAAAATGAGAGAGCATGTTTTTCTAGCAGTGTCCCTTTGTGCCTAAAATATATAAATTTGAACGAAAACCCCAAATAACTCACATCAGGATTTTCGAACTCTACTCTATATGATTGCTTGTTTAGCATGTAGCATGTCAATTGTATGTTGTATTGGGAAAAATAGATAGAAACGAGTCGACAATATTCCTATTCCCATATAATGATTTCGTTTTTATACTCTCGCAACAAAGTTGCTAAAGAGAGTATTATAGTTTTGTTCACATAGCGGTTGTTTGTAAGTCCTAAAACTAAAAGAGTCAGATATAGGTTTATATATACCAAAGTGATCAGAGTGACGAGTAGAGTTGAAATCCGGATGTCTGTCTGTCCGTCCGTCCGTGCAAGCTGTAACTAAGTAAAAATTGAGATATCATGATGAAACTTGGTACACGTATTTTTTGGCTCCATAAGAAGGTTAAGTTCGAAGATGGGCAATTTGTACATATCTCGAAAACTACTATAGCTATGTCAACCAAATGTATAGAGTCGTTTCTTTCAGGCATTTCCATATACGGTTCACAAATGGAAGAAATCGGATAATAACCACGCCCACCTCCCATACAAAGGTTATGTTGAAAATCACTAAAAGTGTGTTAACCGACTAACAAAAAAGTTAGAAACACTAAATTTTACGGAAGAAATGTCAAAAGGAAGCTGCATCCAGGCTTTTTTAAAAATTGAAAATGGTCGTGGCGTCGCCCACTTATGGACCAAAAACCATATCTCAGGAAGTACTCAACCGATTTCAATGAAGTGGTATATAATATTTTCTTAACACCTTGATGACATGTACCAAATATGGATGAAATCGGTTCACAACCACGCCTGAAATCTCGATTATCACTTTATCATGCGAGAGTATAAAATGTTCGGTGACACCCGAAGTTAGCCCTTCCTTACTTGTTCTAACTAAGCTTATGCGAGTGTATGAGTTATACAAGTATGTATATAGTATGTGTATGTATAAAATTGCTTGGTTTCGATCCTCTGCTTGATGTTTAATATTGCTTTAGATTTCAATATAGCCCTTTCTTACTTATTCATGGTAAATTAGTCAAAGATTACAGATTAACATGTAATTTGATTTTTTGCATGTAGATTAGAAAGTTTGCTGGAATCATAGACGCCGTTTGTGTACCTATTTTCGTGATGGGTGATGCGATACATTTTTCAATTAATATAATATTTGTTCTTAGGAAAATTCTTAGTTACAACTGAAGGTTTAAATAATATATAGCAAAAAGTGTATATGTTTTTCTTTATTTCATAGTCAAAAATTCCGATAAATCATTAAAAACTTTTGAAAAGCGGCTGTCACATGGGGTGCCGCGTCTAAGTTATTTTTTCTGAGAGTATGTTAAATCGAAAGTTTACGCTTAATAACAATCAAAGTTCGATGAGCTCGAAAACAACATTCGAACTTGATACTCCTAGTGTTTTAAATTGATTTAAATGATATTTTAATGAAATTAAGTATGCAGTTCTCCTATACATAATGTGGCTTAAGGCTGATTAAGAATAAAATATAAAACTAAATGAGTCTATAGTATAAAAAAATACCAATCTATAATAAAAGTTGGTAAAATACCAAATGCCATTGAATAGCAAATGTTGGTTTTTTAAACGTTCGGTTACACCAGCACTTAATCCTACCGCACTTGCTTTGTTATTTAATGTTTTCCACTCTTCACGGTGCTGTGAATGAAGAGTTTAATTATTCTTAACTTAGTTTGCAAGCTAAACCTTTAGAAATTTATTAATTTGCTTTACATTTTAATTCATAAGTTGTTTGGTGCGTTCTCTTAACTTTGAAATCCTCTAGAAATACGGTCTAGCTTTTTTTCGGATTTCTCTAAGTTTCAAATTACTTTCTTTGCTCTCTTAATCATCTTAAATTCCTAGTACTCGTATATTGTGCAACATTTGACTAAGGCACTTTAATTTGTTTGTTTTCAATAACCTTATATCGATGCAATTTCAAAGTTGCAACAACAGTTGCTCACCCCCATTGTGCGGAATATTTCTTGGCGCACATTTTATCGTATGCTCGTTTTTTGTGACGTGAGTTCATATTTTCCCATTTCCTTTGTTTTATTTTTTTATATTTTGTTGTAGTTTTTCCATGTACTGTTTTGTAGTGAAATTTTGTGAAATTTCCGATGAAGAATTTCATCAGCTCTTCTCGTTTGCTATCTGCTTTCTTTGAAACGCATGCTACCCTTCGTTTCGTCTGCGTAAAGGACACTTATCAAACAGTAGTAAAGCACGGAAGGAATTTCTTATATTTCAAGTGGCAGTTGCAACAGCAGTGAAATACTTGAAAGTTGCTTTGCTCCAAAAAGTATGCGTTGCACATAGCAAAAACAAGTGGAAATTCCAAAATCAAAGTCAAAATCACTAAAATCAACGAAAGTAAAAAACGCACTATATAAATTGTAATTTCTAAGCTGTCTTATTATTATTTTTGTTGTTATTTTGCAAGTTCTATAGCACAAAAACAACTATCACTTCACTCTCCATAAGCTATTCAAGCTGCAACAATACTTGTGTGTGCTGTGTCAAGCACTGACGCAACGGCATCCTGTTGTCTCGGTTTCAAATTTGAATTCTCGTAATTTTTGACAGCAAAATTTTTGAGTTTTTCTTTTATTTTTTTGTTGCAAGACACCTATACCAGCTGTAGTACATTTGTGAGTGTTCACCTCATATAACTGTAACAAATCCCTTGGAGAGTAGTGTGTAGCTTTTGAAGTGAAAATATTTGCAATATCAAATCGCTTTGAATACAAATTTAGTCTCTCACCCAACTTACACCTATGTAAGTATGTGCGAGGAAACTTTTGTACCCTAGGGCAGTGACGTAACTAGAGGCAACAACTTTCATAGGTAGCTCGGCAGAGACTTATGAACAACATGACCACCTACGTTTCCATAGTGGGATAAGTTGAGCAGCTCATTAAGTACAATGTACAAAAAAGTTTTCGTAATTATATTCTGAAGTTCTTGAAATAATTTAAATAACGAAATTTTATTGTCACTCCACGGTAACGATGCGTAATTTAATGAAGAACTTTCATAATGGCAATTAATTTGGAATTTAACGAAAGTTTTCCGCATAAAAAACATGTGTGGCGATAATGCATAGGCTGCGCTAGAATATATACATTAGCACAAAAAGTTTTCGTAAAAGTAAATATAATAGATACTCTCTTCGTGGATTTTTGCTGATGCTAACAGCTAGTCTGAACTCCAATTACATTTTTTTAAAATTTCTTTATAAAATAGCATATACTTTTCTAACTCATAACTTGTATTCTCTTATAACATGTTGCTATATGTATATGGACTCCAGTGCGTATGACTAACTTTCCACGAAATATATCAGTGGATCCGTAGGGTCTAGTATTAAAATTTGGGGAGAACGTTTTAGTGATGACAACATGCCTTTGCGTCAAAATTGTGTAAAATCGGGTCGTGGTCAGATTAGAAGAACTTCTGTTTCCCAGAATACATGTAGCCCATGCCACACAGCACGTGCAACAGCCGAAGTTTTGCGAGAAAAGTTTGGAGATCCGGTTATTTCAAGAAATTGTGACATTGAATGGACTTTTTTTTTTTGTTAAGAAGTCATATCACTTTTATTGGAAAACCCTGCATATCTTATTCAAGTTAATGTTATTACTAATATTTTGGGCAGGCAAAATGTTGTAAGCAAGCTAGGTGACTTTAAGACTTTTAATCTAAATAAGATAATAAGCTACCAAAGTTACTTGTAACCTATTCGGGAGAGTATTTTCTCTATAGTTACTCGAATGGACATCAGGAAAGAGCAAACATTTTACAGATTTCCCAGGCTGGATGCTGTAGGACTGAAATTGACCAAAAGCGTCCAAGCGATCAGGTGTTTCGCATACCCTTGCTCCATTCAACCTATATTAGTGTGCATTGAAATCTTCTCTATCAGAAGAGCGTGAGGACATGTCGGCTAATTTATCTACCGTTCTTCGGCTTATAGAGCTAAGCCCGAAGATTTTTCTGAAAAATTCATCTAACGCTGCCAATATTGCAGCTGATTTCGCTGCTGAGCTTTTCACTGCAATGCCAATAGGTGGCAGGTTGAGTAACTTTTCTTAATGCTTGCATTATGCAGAGAGCGGTGATCCTCTGTAATTGCTCTATAGGTTTCCGGTATGAGCTTTTGATATTGATTTCAATAAATATGAACTGGTTCCATATTTGTGGGTATACATCACTTCCTGTATATAGAACTCAGAAATATTATTTAGATTTGTGATAACTTTGAATTTTGTAACATATACTAAAATATATTTCTCCGAAAAAGATGTCATGCTCTATTTTAATAGTCGTACAATTTTTAATTTATTTATGAAGCTTTAAAAGTTCAAAAGCTTTAGGAAGTTTGAAACAACCAATATTGCTCTAAGCTAATAATTACCCATATACAAATTACGGGCTTTAACCTTCTTTTATGAGCCACTTTAAATTAAGGCCCTAGCACTTAAAGATATAATCCTAAATTAAGCAGAAAGCCATAAAACCCCTTTTAACAGCACTGTTTCGACAAAAAGCGCAACATAAAACTCAGTCACAGCCACACAAAGCAAATAAGTAGTGCCAGTATTTACTGTCCTGTACGTCTCAACGTTGGTAATGAATGCAGAGTGTTATCCAGTGTAAATGTCTTAAATATACTCCAACAAAGCCGTCAAGTTTATGAGCCCTAAAATGGATTAAATCAATTTTCATGCGAATTGTGAGATGAAACACACTAAATATCAAATCAGACTTTGGAATGAGCACACAAACTTCGACGAAGCGGAGCACTTGAACAAGTTAACATCTTTGTGGAGAGATTTTTTGCTTTTTGCTGCTAAAAGAAAGTGGAACTCTCATTGTGGGGATTAAGCAGCAACATCATAAGCGGATAAAATAGAGCCGGAAACAAATTATGACAACGAAGCGACATAAAACTACTAAACTACAATACTTCAAGTGTTGTAGATATAACGATATACAAATACTCATATATAGAGCAGAGCAAGCAAAGAAATTGAGCCAATGAATACGAGAACGAAAGTGGAACGGCAGTCTGCAAGACCGAAGATGACGCGCCGGCAACGACGAAGGCGAAGAAGCATAAGTAAGAGCAAGTGCAATAATAATAGCAACATAAACTTAAGACGAGTCGTGCTTACTAGCATTCATACAACGGTACTTTTATACATATGTATGTATCTATGTACGTAGCGCGTAATGGAGGCGGCAGCTTAAAAGAGAAAGTATTTGTAAGACGAAGGATGCGATGGAGAGCCAACAGCGTTGTGGTAAGTTGATAAACAAGCGCAGAGAACAGTGTATGGAAATCGTCTTTTTTTTAATAAAACTCTAAATCAACAAAGAGTGCTGTGTAATATTCTCTACAAAGACCAGTGCGCGATCACGACTCGGATTTTTATGTTTAACGGTTTGTGAACTCTCAGGCAAAAATTTCAGATTAAAATTTTACATGACTTGAAAATATTAGAAATATTTGAAACAAGAGGAGTTCTTCATAGGTCATTAGGCTAAAATATTTACCCATATTGAACAATTGAGAAGTTCCCAACCCCGTTTATGCTCTTGCAACATCTTGCTCGGAAGATAACCCCGCCCACTCACCATGTAGCGGTACTGTTAGAAATCACTTAAATTACTGCGGTCAAAATTGGGCAGCTGTGTGTGGCACCGCGTTTTTTAAGTGAAATCACATACCTATCATTTAGTGTGAAAGTGGACTATAGCCACGCCTACTTTTCATGTAACACAATTTTAAATTGTCTCTGATTCTTTCTTCCTCCTTATGACCCAAAGTTGTTCAAATTCAACAAAAACTGTTCAAGCTTCTAGATAACGTATATTTGGAACTTAGCAACTAGCGCGGAATCAAAGTTGCCAAAAAGAACTATATTGGACTGAGTAAGCAATTGAAAAGCAACTTCCTCTCTCGACGAACAGGGACCAAACTCTACAAGTCCATCAGCATTTCCGTCTTACTACATAGTACGGAGGCATGGACAATGGCATTATTTGATGAGTCAGCCTTAGGACCGTAAGAAAGAAAGGTTTTGCGGGAGATTTATGGTGCTTTGCGCATTGCTTCAGTGAATTAAAAGAAAACAAGTCAGATGGCTAGGTCATGTTATCCGGATGGAAGAGAACACACCAGCTTTGAATTTTTTCCAGGAAGAGAAAGACCTCCACTCCGCTGGTAAGATCTGGCAGAAAGGTCCTGGCCGCACTTGGTATCTAGAATTTTACTTTCTCACATTTTTTCAGTAGGGACGATAACCATTCACGTACTTTTTAAGAATAAATTGGGTGTTTGTGTTTCAGATGATCCAAACATGAGAAATCGTGTACGCTAATGAAAAAACGCTTTTCATTCACCCAGCCATTTCTCCGACAGATGTCATCACAACATTCCGAAAAAATTTGTCTATACACTCCACGATATACCTCATGGTATGGGAAAAAAGTTCTATTGTAGAATATAAAAGGTCTATGAAAAAAATAAATAAAATAGTCCATATTGCCGTTCTGACCCCTTAATGGTTTAAATTTATCGACAACTTTGCAAAATAATGATATATTTCGTAATGAAACTTGATATAGTATGGAACTCTCAACTAATTTCTAAAGCCTCGGAAAAAGCAATTGCTGTAATGCTATAATTTACATACATACAAGTAGTGTTCCAAAGTAAACAGGACTTAAAAAAAGAAAAAAATTGGTTTTGAGGCAAAATAAATTTATTTTATTTAGAATAGTCTCCTTCTGCTTTAATACAGCTTTTTGTACGGTACAAAAGCATGTCGAAGGAATGTTTTAGCTCGTTGCCCAGTATGCCGGTGCAAGCCTTTTGAATGGTATCTACGTCTGCATAACGCTTTCCTTTCATAGGCAAATGCATTTTTCCGAAAAGGCAGAAGTCACACGATGCCATAACAGGTGAGTACGGGGAGTGGTTAATGGTCAAAATGTGATTTGTGGTCAAATAATCGGTCACAAGCGTTAAAATTAATGGTGGATTTTGAGCAATTTTTGGTCATCAGCCAATTTGTGTGGAACAAACCGTGCATACAACTTTCGTAAGCCCAAATGTTCGGTCAAAATGCGATATATTGATGTTTTGTAGGTGTTCAATTTCATTTTCATGACTTTCAATGATGATTTCGGCTGATTTTTGATGAATTCACGCACAGTTTCGATGGAATTTCCGATGATCACGGATTTTGATTGTCCCACACGTTGATCATCGTTTATGTCCTCACGACCATTTTGAAAATACTGAAACCACTCGTGTTTCATCAATGAAAATGTTTCGGTAAAAGTTTTAACAATTTTAAAACAAAATTTAATTTTAGAGCATAAAGCGGCTATTCAAACTTATAGATCAAAACGACGTTAAAGATCTTCATAAGAAATACTTTTTTTTTGTCTAAGTAAACTTATTTTAACCTAAAATTGTTGTTTATAACAAACAACGTAATTAGGGCGAACCACCAAACATTTTCATTTCATGCAAACCCTTTGTCCGGGGGTTTTTTTTTTTATTCTAGATTAGGTGACACTTTGGTTGCTATAAGAAATGCACTGGCATACTATTCCATCCGAGATCAGCGCTCCCTTATGTTAGCAAGTGCCTTTCTTATTAATCAAAAATAATAGTTTTTCTTGTTGCATTCTACTAAACCGAAACACCGTAGCGGGTAAATCCCAATAAATCCACGTCTACAAACGCAAGAGCATAGAAACTTCATAAATGTAAACGCAAATGAATTAAAAACAAATCCATTTGAAACTATGAGCAAAGTATAAAGTGTAGTTTGAAGAAAGTTTTGCCAAAAACTTTCCTTGCACAGCGCACATAAGCGGGGGTGCGAAGGGCGCGCGCTGTGGTAATGCAGGAGTGAAAGTTGCCGTTGGCTGCCAAAACAGGCAGGCAAACAGTGCCGCAAAGGATGCGATTGCAGCAAGAAAAGTGTGTGAAGCGGCGACACACCGTTAGCGATGCGACCGAACTGCTTGCCGCCTGGCGAGCGCGCGTGTTTCGACAGAAAGTCTTAACTTTGCTAGAGATGAGCATAAACCAAGCTAAAGCGCTGGCTACATAATATATTAATTACCTGTATGTTGTTGGTGGTGGTGTGGTGGTGTTATGCTGGCTGCCGCGCACGCAAATACACAAAACACGCGCTGTTGGTGTTGTAGAGCGGGTTGTGTGAGTCGTTTGCAGGAAATTTCCTGATAGTTTTTTATTTTTGGTTCTTTCTAATGTTTTCTATTTTTATTTTCGTGTGTTTTTTTCTTTTTGCTTTTGAAAGTCGAATCACCTCGTTGAAAATATTCCGTTTTAATTTCGTTCCACTTTCACTCAAGTTGCACGAAGATAGCTACGTGTAAATGATATTGCTGATTTCTACTTGCTTTTTACTTTGCACTTTCTAATGCCACACTACACTTTCGCCAAGTTTTGTGCAACACGTGCCGTGTCGTGCTGAGCTCTGCCGTGCTATGCTCAGCTATGCTGTGCTGTGTGCTGTGTGCAGTGATTGCAACTAATAAGCGGCAGGTGATAAGCGTGGCATGCAAAACGGGTAATTCTCGCAGCAGTTCGTGCGCGCTGACTGCCTGTGTGTGCATTTAACAAATACAGTGTTGGAAAAAATAATAGAAACCACTTCCACTCTTGTACTTAAATCCAGTATATATTGCTATGAGTAAAAAATAGTAAGAATTTAAAATTTCTCAATTTATTCTTCAATTCTTCAACAATTATCCTAGTCCCAATCCGGGAAGATCCTTCTAACCCCAGATGTCATTAGAAGCTAAATCAGGCGAATCCGGTTGCCACGTAATATTGTTTGAAAATTTGACGAAAAGCTCACGAAAAATCAATCCAGTGTGCGTCGGGTCATTATCGAGGTGCAAAAACCAGGAGCCCATAATTCTCCATTCTTTTTATTATGAATAACTTCGCGCAAAGGACGTAACACTCAAATAGTATTCCTAGTTCACAGTTCGGCCATTCAAATGGAGTTTGGAGTGCATCATATCCGATAACCGAAGCAAACGGTAACATAACCCTGATTTCCGACCTGCTTCGACATAGTTTTTTCGGTTTCAGCTCATGTTTGAAACGATATTTGGCCGACTTATTGTCTGCTTCTGTCTCGTAAGTGAGTAATAATACGTTTCATGGCATCCTATAAACTTTTAAACATAGAGACGGCAATATCATGGTTTGGGAATTCTCTTCTGTCTCAGAAGTGGATCATATATATTTTAAAAAGCAAAGATTAAATTAATATAACTTCAGCTCTCTATAGAATATTTGAAGACAACATATAAGATCAGTTTGTTTCTATTATTTTTTCCAATACTGGCTGTGTGTAGACAAGATTTTTTGTGCATTCACGCCAACAAGTCTCACTTTACTGCTCGCATATTGATTGCAGCGAAGCACATACGTAGTTACATTTGCCTGCGTTTGCTGTACACATATCCACACACATCCACACAAATATATGTACTGTACTAGTACATGGCTTCATGTATAAATTTGTTTTTAAGCACACGTATTTGCTAATAATTACTTGCAACACATTAACATTAACAGCGCTCTGCTTGAGCGTACGCTTCTGCCTGCCGGCGTATAAGTTACTCTCTCACACGCACATACATGTACATACGCTGAGCAAGTTTTGCTGTGCGCTAGAACACACTTTAGCACTTAAGTATGCGCGCACTTACATTCACTTATCGCCAAGTGCAAGTGCAACGTCACACCAACATACACATATACACGTGCGCGCCCTCACGCACATATATAAAACTGTAAGCATGCACGTTTATATGCAATTTACTTCCTAGTTTGCACTTCAGACGCACACTTGCATAGAATTTGTTGCGCTAACACTTATTTGTTTTGCATACATCCAGGCGTTTTTACCCACTCAACGCTAGCGCGGCCGCTTACTAGTTTGTTTTACTATGTTTTTCTAGTTTCAACATTTATTTATGCTTAAAGTTGTTTATTTCACACGTTCGCGTTTTTTGTTTTTCGCAAAATTTATGTTGAAATAATTTTATTTTTCACACTCTGCTTTGTTTTTGTAAATCGTCACTGTTGGTGGTTTTTATTTGCCACGCTGCCGCTGCAGGCATTTGGTGCTGTTTTGTGCCTAGCAAATAGCGAAATAATTGGAAAACACTGCAAGCTGGCGAGCGTGGAGAGAAATAGTTTGAGTATCGGTGCACTTGTGTGTGTGTGTGTCTAAGCGGCGTGAAAATAGTTTGTAAATAAAAAAGCAAACAAACAAACAAGTAAAACCAACGAAAAAGCACCCAAAACAGTCAAAGCAAAGCGGGCAGCAGCAAACAAACAGCTAAACTGCTTGTGGCGCCACGCAGTGAGAGCGGAAGCGGTTGAGGTTCTCGCTCGCCCGCTCGTTAAAAATGGCACAAACACCGTTTGCCGAAATTGAGGCTGGTACTGCCATTTCAATCCCATGTTTTTATCTATTTGTTTGTTGTTGGCAGTTACTACTGTTATTGTTGTAAATATTTGTTTTACTGTTTCGTAGCGTGCGGGCGATTTTACAGCGCGTCACTTTCGCGTACGAAAGTGCGAGTTTTGTTTTTCGCCGCTAAGTATGTGTGAGTATATGTGTAGGCTCTTATATGAGGGCTTCCACATACAGGGTGCGAAAACTAAAGCTTTCAGCATTCAATGCCGTAAAAATTAGAAATTGTGTTTTGAAAAGGTTCATAGACTTAGAATTACCTTCAAAGCTGAACTAAGTTAAAGCTGAAACAAAAAAAAAAAGCCAAAAAAAAAAAATGTTGACGTTGTTTATACCGAACGGAGAATACCCTTTACAAATAAGGAAGTTTCCTTAAAAGAACTTATTTTTGATCTTTTGAATCAAATCTATAAGCTAGAGTCTTAGTAATTAATCCATACCAAATGTCTTGAGATACCTTATTAAATGATACATTTTTCCGCACAAGGACTTGATTCCGATCACTCAGTTTATATAGCCACAGTATACTATAGTTTTGATAAACGAGTAGGCGGTTTAGGAGATAAAAGGACGTGGGCAGAATTTCAAATGGATATCCGAAAAACTGCGAAAGCAGCTCACGTATATACAAACTAATATGGCTAAATCGACTCAGCTCGTCACTGTCATGATTTATATATACACTTTGCAGAATTTCCGAGGTTTTCTTTTGGGTTTTACAATCATCGTGGCAAACGTTGTGCTTGAAAAATGTTTTGCCTTCATTACATTTATATGAAGAAAACCTGCGCTGAAGTCAACGTATTTTGTGGAAGTTTAAAATGAGCGAACGTTCCAAAAGTTGCCACTTTTGAAAGTGATGACTTTGGCTTGGAAGACGAAAAACATACGTGGGACTAAAATTGTTTTAGAATGAGGAATTGGAAACATTTCTATATAAATGAGGATATCGCTAAACCTTTGGGAGTCATCCTAGTAGCCTTGAAATGTGATTATGCATGTCAAAAGGGCTGCTAGAATGACACAAAAAGAAACCGGCGGATTGCAGCGGATTGAGACGGGTAATGAAAGGTGTAGCCATTGTGAGAGCTCTAACCAGAAAACTCTTATATAAAACCTGGTAAATCAACCATCAAAAATCCTGGTATTTTCAACAAGTCAAGAGGCAATAATTTTCAGTGGCTAGAAAAGACCCATCTTATAATGTAGTGTATTAACTTTTGACTACTATTTGTTCTAGTTGCTGCAAAATGACCTCACTGAAATACGGTTCACATCATAATAAGGTAACAAAAATTGGCTTGATAGCGCAGTTCTTTTGAGTGGAAAATCGCCAGAAAAATGAGAAAATGTTCGAGCTTCAAATAGATAATACCTAGCATAATGCTATTTTACAGTCTCATCAAAATCATCTTCATAAAGAATATATCACTTAGTCTAGGATGTAGTTTATGTCACACGAAGTGGCTAACGTACGAATCGTTCGTCAATTGCATTGTCGGATTTACCTAAAGTTGCAATAAGTTGAACCTCTCTAGGTTACTATAGCTTCGGTGCAGCCTAGCTAAAGACTTTTTTGCATTCACTATGATTTTGCTATATACAACAGGCACTTCCTGTAAAATTATTTCAGAGACGAATCCAAATCCTCGGTTTCGATGTTCAAACTTTAATTGAAACTCGTAATTAATTTTTTCTTCGTGAATACTTGAAATACTCGTTTGAATTAATTTTAATTTGATTTTTTTATCTGAATATAAACGCAGAAGAGTTTACATAATACCATCAATATTGGAAATATGTTGGATGGACATTTTTTTCAAAAGGACCCACACCAGAAAAAATTCCGTAACCGCCATTTATTTTTATATATTTAACTAATATTTTTATGCCCTGAGTAGGGTATATTAAGTTTTTCACGAAGTTTGTAACACCTAGAAGGAAGCGTCGGAGACCCTATAAAGTATATACATATATTAATGATCAGTATGATTGAGTCGATTTAGCCATGTCCGTCTGTAATTTTCTCTTCAAGAAGCTGCTCATTTGTCGGAACTGCCGATATCGGACCGCTATAACATATAGCTGCCATACAAACTGAACAATCGGAATTAAGTTCTTGTATGGAACACTTTCACATTTCACGACGAAATTTGGTATAGATTATTTTTTAAGGCATCAATGTAATCTCCGATGAAATTGTTCAGATCGGCTCACTATAGCATATAGCTCGCATACAAACTGAATGATCGGAATCAAATGCTTGCATGGGAAACTTCCACAGAAATTGTTCAGAGCGAAGTTTTGCTTAAAAAATCTGTGCACTTGTAGTAACTATCGAAAAACGATCACATCGATCTGTTTTTTTTTTTTTTTTTTTTTTTTTTTTTTTTTTTTTTTTTTTTTTTTTTTTTTTTTTTTTTTTTTTTTTTTTTTTGTATATACCAAGGACAAAATTACTAATATTTTTCAAGAAATTAATTACTCTAAGCTAATTAACTGACTATTCCTTTTCAGCACTAACCTAATGTTATGCTTACATTTAAAGAATTAAAATTTTTGCTAAATTTTCTTATCAGTATGACCGCAATCACCCTGTACTGTTAGCTATCGGTAAGCGTCACTGTTTGTTTGTCGTTGTCTCCACGAGTGCGAGTACGTCTGTTTCGTAGTTTTGTGTTTGGCAAAAAACCGCACACAGAATAAATTCCAATTTTATGGCAAATGCAGTAAATTGTCAGTGAGCAACAAGCAAACGGTAGAGCGCTGAACGAGCCAGCAGACGAATGAGTGCGAGTATGTGTCTTTATGTGGCAAAGAGGCAAAGCGGCAAAGTGGATGGCGACGAATGATGAAGATGATGGTGATGATGATGGTGGCGCTGTTGGTAGCGAAGCTGTGCGACGCTGAGCCGGCTGGAATGCAAACTTGTAAACTGGCAGTGCCAAAGCGAGAACAACAATAGCAACACTATTTGCACACAAAAAAACGGCTAAAAAGGAAGAGAGCAAAAACACAGCCGAAAACAAAAAGGGCAAAATGTACAGAAAAAAAAAACGCTTGGCCACATACCGACGCCGTGCACTTACTACTCGGCAAAGGCAAAGACATGCGAGCATAAGCGCGCTTGTAATGGTTGTGTAGTGGTAACACTACCATGTATTGGTGAGGGTATAAAATAAAGAGGTGATGAATTGCAAGGAGGCAACACTAGCGCATGGTATAAAAAGGTGGTAGCTTGCAAATTTCGGAAACTCCTGCAGCTGAGTTTGTTGGTTCTACACAACGTCCCGGTGTGTGGCAATTTCTAAACTAAGTTGCATACACAAATACACACTCATAACCGCTATTTCACACCGAAAGTGCCGCCTGCTGCACAGCATGCAATGACTTCCAAAAAACGCAAAAAACAAAAAAAAAAAAAAACGCAAAAAACAAAAAAAAAAAAAAAATCAAAACAAAGCTGCTAAACTCCGATTGTTTGGTTGCAAGTGTAAATAACAACAGCAACAGAAACTATACCCAGCGCTCACTCAGACCGCAGCATGCGCCGAAAAAAGATGAAGGCGAGATAGTCAACGCCACACCAATATCCCGCAGCTGCGAAGAAAATTGCTGCCTTAACGGCGTCCACCGTTGCCAGGGGTTGGCGCAACAGCAGCTCATAAACAAGTCGCACCAGCCAACAACACTACAGGCAGCTGTTTGCATATATGAAGGTGTGTGTGCGTATTTTTTGTCACCGTTCACCACAAATTTCAACCTCTCAGCAGCAATAAACGTGTCCGCCCGGGTCATTTGACTGCAGCTGCAGCAAGCGTACAAGCGGGCGGCAAGATGGCAAAACTTCTAACAGTGAGCGCAAAAAATATGCATCTATGCAGCAAGTGAAATTCCTGCTTGCAACTTGGCTACTTAAACAATCAGCTGCCTAAGAGCGGTGGGTATGACTTACACTGAATTCAAACTTTCCGTCGTACGCCCCATGCCACACAGCTCTGCTCGTTAACCGCTTTCCGTTTGTCAGTTTGCCGTTTGCCGTTTGCCACTTTGCTTTCTGCGTTTGTTGCATTTCCGTCAGCGCAATTTATCGCCGACAGCTATGTTTCTTGTTGCTGGCATACATACATATGTACATGCATAACGTGCATGTATGTATATGTTGCATGTTACATTATTAGTTGCTACTGCGGTACGCAAATTTCACAAATTGTTACTGTTGCACTTTGCAAAATTAATTATTTTTCATTACTCATGCAACCGGTCATTTTTCAAATGGTTAAATGGCACATTAGCTGGTAAACTGCTTATATAATATGCACATTGTATATAAAATTATATAGGTATATATAAAGCTATGAATATTTGCACATTTCCAGGAAGCGCCACACAAATCTTTTCGTCAAAATTCATGCTTGCTCAAATACTCGTACCATGTAGTTCGTTACTGACTACCACCTCTTCAATTATTCAAATGTTTTCTCAGCCAAAAAGTACACCATATTCGAATATAAAGTGAAGTGAAAGTCGAAACAGACGTATAAAATCATTTCACTTTCATAAACTTAAGTCTTTGCCAAGCTTCCAGAGACTGCACTAAACATATGTAATATATGTATGTAGCAGGGAGCTTCCTAGAGTATTTTGACAAGGCTAGTATTCCCGATATTGAAAAGTAACATATAACAGAGTGTAAGATATTCAAAAAAGTGATTATTACTATCCTTGCGGTTTTAGAATCGTTATTTTTTTAGTAAAAGTCTAAGAAAAATATTTTGTAAGAAAACATTTGCAAACATACTTAAATCATTAGCTGAAGAGCCTACCAACCTACTGATTCATATATTAGTGATATTTCTTATTGATATCTTGGGTTTCAACACGTAATTAGGTTATGTTAGGCTCTGTTACTGATCGTGAATTCCGCTTGCATAGCTAATGACAAATATTTTGTAATGTCAAAAAAATAAAGCTGGATATGGAAGTTGGATTGACTCTTTGGAAAATGTTGGAATATGTAACAGCAATATTCGAAAATTTAAACAATTTATGTGAACTCTAGAAACCAGCAACAAACGGGTAAGTATACTATCTTCCATTTTCACTTTAAGGCAATTTCTTACACACAGTTGATCGAAGTCATTAATCTTTTCATTGAATAAATATTTATAATACATTTTAAAAGTTGTTTGCTAAAAAAATTTTACTGGAAGTATACATTGTGACAAAAAAGCACCGAGAAATTGTAAATAAATTCGTCGGGTAAATGATACTTCAAAAAAAAAAAAAAAAAAGGAGGAAATGTAAAAATAATGTGTTTGCCATATTGGTAGGACTCTCTTTAATTACTATGTCCAATATGAGCGTGATCTGTCAACCAGCCTGCGAATGGTACGAAGCCTTGAAAGAGGGTCGAGAGATCGGTGAAGACATGTTTCGTTCTGGACGACCTGATAAAAACATTGAAAAAGTGAAAGGTATGGGGCTTGAAAATCGTCAATTAACTGTTAGAGAGATGGATAATCTTTGAACATGTTTGATTATGCGAATTCTGATCCCACATTCATGGAGAGTATTATCACTGCCGATGAGACATGGGTTTATGAGTTTGACCACGCTAACGTCGCTCAGAAATTAAGGTGGTGCTCATTGATTTTATCGATATTCATGTTTGGTGCATCATAAGTTTGTTCCGGAGGGCTGAACGGTCAGTCAGGAGTTTTCTTTGGCCGTATTTAGCTGTGTGAGAGCATCCGTCGAAAACGGTAGAAATTGTGGAATAACAATTCTTGGATATTACATGATGATAATGCACCATCGTATCAAGATACAATTGTGACAAAATTTAAAGCCAAAAACGAAATGAATACCATCGATAAAGCACAGTATTCATCAAATTTGAGTCTGTGTGATTTCTTCTTGATTCCCAAACTAAAACTATCACTCCGTGGAACCCGTCGATAAGACAAAGAACCCCCATTTCACCGCTAGCGAGTCGGATCACCTATTGCAACTGATGGAAGTCCCAATCCGATTCCATATTTCTTCACAAAAAATAATTTCTTATTTCGTATTATTCTTCTTTTGACAAATAGCTGAAAATTCAAAACAATTCAAAACCAAAATCAACAGTCGATAAGTCACTGTTTAAGACTCTTATTATCAGTACTTAAGCATAATTTAAGTATGAACTGTAAAACACTATTTTCCTGTTTTAGCACAGCTTAAGTATGGACTGCGACTGTCATACACTTTTTTCGGAACTAACTTACTGTAGTTAGCTTACTTTGTTAGTTCGAAGTAAATATTTCAATTTTTGAAGCCTATTTTGAAAAACGGAGAAATAACTTTTTTTCTTAAGACTAAATCTGTCGAAAACAATCATTCGCAACATTTAGAGCTTTGCTGATCGACACCATTTCTTAGCCTTTACTCTTTTTCACATTAAGTCATATCATAGAACCTATATTATAGAACCTTCTCTATTATTATGCGAACTTTGCTGAAAAGTATAGCTCCCTAATTAGATTTCATTCGCTATAAAAACCCGCCAAAACAAAGGTTTAAAATTCTTACGGGACTTCATTAACCATTTGAATAAACAATTTGCTAAATATCAAGAATACTTTCATTTACTATCTCTTAACTGATCGAGTATTTACGAAAAATAATATTCAGTAACACTTCGGATTTATTTCATCTCCACGAAATTTGTAACGCGGAAAAGAAAGCATCGGATCAGAGTAACGAGCTGAATTGATTTAACCTTGTCCGCCTCCCAATGGTTTACAGATATTAATTCCAAGATCTGGTTGGGGTACTAATTATAGAATATCGCTATCGAATCACTATAAATTATTGCGGCTTATAAACTGATCGAGCAAAATCGAGGTAAAGATCGTCAAAAAAGACGGTTTCAGATTTAGATGTACATAGTTGGCATAAGGAATACTAAAATGATTAAGATCAAATTACATTTCTATGCATTTTAACCTTTAGTGAATAAGTTACTGTTATGATGCTGATTGGAGAAATTAGAATTAATAAGATGGTAATTTACAGCTTTACATATTTCATACATGTCTATCAACATACGGAAATGAACACTAAATCTTTGATTTACTTCACTTATATTTATATGCAACACTTCCCGTGTAAAAATTAATGAAATATGTCCATGCAATATCTTGACCTGTCCCAACTGTATTGTCGATGAAGTTTCGCTACTTGCACCATACAATTGTAAAGAAAAAATCGGCGAATGTTAGTTTCTAATCGTTGCTTCGTCCATGGCTTATCCTAAATAACTGTTGTCAAACAAAGTTATACACATTTATTTCTTTTTTGAGAATCCGCTAAATCAGTGATGACCTCATGTATATGAAAAGTTTTATGAAAACCCAAAAGTTTTAAGTATTGCTGAAGTGTAAGTTTTTCATTTGCATGATAATTTGCCAAAATATACAGCGAATAGTGGACCATAAATTTTAAACAGATCTGTTAAAATAATTGGTTTGACAGTGCAGACTTCTGGAAATTCTTTGCCAAAATAAAAATATCTTATATATTGAGTACGATGACCTGCGTTTTTCCGGTAGATCTTACATATACCAAACTTATAGAAATATATGTATTATATAGTGACATATACCCTTGTGAAAATATATCGACAGTAATGTATACATATATTTAAGATAGACAATATGATCACTGGAAATCTGTTTGCCACCTGCATTGATTTAAAGAACAACTCTAAATGGAATAATATTTGTACAAAATATTAAAATTTGATTGCAAGACAAGGTCTATAAGAAAGACTTTTTAAAAATGTTAGATGCATAAAAACACTGTTTGAAATTTCGTGGACAATTTTAATACAGAGTGATGTAACTATTAGACCTGTGCCAAGCCTATATCATTTGAAAGGATAAAAAAAAAAAATGTTTGATAATGTCGCATAAAGGTCTAATTTTTCATATTTTATTAAACATTTTTTTTTTTTTGTGACAAAATTAAACCCTGAGCAGGATATGCATATAGTAATGAGTTTGCTGAAAAACATAGTAGATTTCATAAAATATGAGCTCGTATATTAATGATCAGCGTGTCTGTCCTCCGTTTTTCTCTTCGTTTATATATTCACGAATTTTGGCACGGATTATTGTCCATGTCAACGGTGCTACCTCAAAACAAATTGCAAAGAACGAACCATGCACTAGTGGCTGCCATACAAACTGAACGATAACGATCAATTTTTTGTATTGAAAACTTTTTATTTAATGAGACAACTTTACGAAATTTCGAATGTATTATTTTCTAAAGCAATGGTGTGATCTCTGAAGAAATTGTTCAGATTGGATCACTATAGCATATAGCTGTCATACAAATTGAACTATCAAAATTAAGTTCTTGTATTGAAAATTTTTTTATTTGTGAAGGTTACTCTTGTTTCTGTTTTAAATTTTTTTTAAGTTATCTACAATAAATTAAATTTGTAATTAACATTTTTAAAAATTTACCGCAATTTTTTTCAGTTTCTAATAATAATTATAGACTTGTAAGGTAAGATATGTCATTTTTAAAATAAATCTAAAAAATATAAAATTTAAGTATAAAAACAAAGTAACTCAATTATAGTATAATTAGGAAAGTCAATTTCGGGGATTGCCATCTTTAGCAGTTCTTTGATTTCGTATAGCTTCTTCGCTCATTTACAAGCTAAGTGTCGCTTAATGATGCTCTCGTACACACATTAAACGTATGTGTCTTACATACGAGTACATTGATATAGTATGTACATATGTATAGATGTGTGTAAATATGTAGTAGCTATTTATACGAATATGCTTTGTATATACTTTTTGTGATGATTTGGTTGATTTCTTATTGTCGTTGACGTCTCGTCGAGTATCGTTTGAGTTGATTGAATGTTATTGTTGTTGTTTTTTTTTTTCTATTATCGTTTTTTAAATGACTGCTTTCGGTAGAATTATCAATTCGACGCGCGTAAGCGTCTTTCAAAATGTAACAAAAGCGCAGCACTCGAATTAAAGAACAAGAAACACTTAACACAGAACATTTGCATATTTAATATGAAGAGAATACACTAAGTGATTTTTATAATAAATTTTTTATTTTTCATAAAGTTTTTAAAATTTAATTTAATATCTATAAACAATTAACGCGCGTTTTCCACTGCCACTTTTCCGTAGTCAGGTTAGACGGCGCGCGGACACAACCTGAACTTATGAATCTCTTTTCGTAACTGAATACAATTCGGCTATTGCGAAAAGCATCTAGCGGTAAAAGTTGCAGCAGCAGTTGCTATAAGCAACAAACGTACTCATTGTCGTTTCCATTTTTGCTCAGCAGCACGAGCGCACTCACCATTTGTAGTCCTGCTTCGCTGTTCGTTAGTCAATAATCGTAGAACTCACACGCACAGGCATACATATGTATATACATAGAAAGAAGTTCGAAAGGCTGATAAGGGATTCTCATGGAATAACCGTTATTTGTTTATGCTCGTCCACTTTCGCAGCATGTTGATTACACTTCGGTATTTTAGTCGTCGCTTACGAAGCCCGTGTGTAAGTTTGTTTCTAATGCACCCATTGGTGGGCAGTATGAGTCCGCTGGCAGGCAATTGAGTGCGCTCAGAGCACGAAATATGCCATGTAAAGAGCATTGAGAGTAGTGGGAATAGTTTTCGCAGCTGTATCTTCGAATTAAGGAACTTACGTTCCACCACGTGGTCATATTGTAATGTTACAGCGGAAGGGGTTGAGTTTGAGAGTGCGCCTAAGTGCTGCCAGAGATGCCACATTACTACTCGGCATACCGTAAATACAGAAAATAATATATGAAGCTCTATATACAATGACTATGGCCATTAGAGGGCTGGATAATGCAAAAATTAGTAAAAGCTTTCTTAACTGACCCGACTCTTTTCAAGGAAACAGTGAATAATATTGTTAGATGGATACGGATGGACCGGATATAATTTTCGACTTACTTTATTGGGCAATGGGATTCAAAATACCTTTCAAATACTTGTTTCTCTGTCCACCAGTGTTCCTAGCAAGCACTGCTACAGACCTCATATTCTTTCAAAATTCGGCTTCTAATTAAATATTTAACTTCCTTTCATTCAAGATATGAAGGTCTTCAAATATTTTCTCTTTTTTACGAGGGCACAATAAAAAATACTTAGTCTAAAAAATAACAACAAATTTTTTTTTGAAAAACGCGCGATTTATTAAAAAATCAGAATCAGAATTTTAGTTTAAAAAAAAAAAAAAAAAAAAAATTGTTTGTCTACATTACTGTTGTCGTGTTCAAAAGAGTCCCCCATTCGCTATTATGCACCTATGCCAGTGTTTATTTAAGTCGTCCAAACAAATCTCAAACTTCATTTTTGGGGTAATCTTATTTTTCATTATCATTCATTTTCTTTTTGCATTTTCTGTTCCTTTATACTCTTGGAAGTAATGCAGAAACCCACTTTACCATTAGAAAGTTTCGAAAAAGGAACAAAAATAACAATACCGCTCGACGTTCGGAGCGCTCGTAGTGCTCACCACAAATTTCAAAACACACTTTTTTAAACTGGCGGACATGATTCCGGTCGAACTATTCAACCGATTTGCTTAATTCTTTTTTTTTTATACGGCTGACTATCGTCCCTACTAGAATCACAGTTTTTTTTTTTTATAATTTATTGACAATGTTATGAAAAAGTTTATGTTCAAAAAACATGGGGAAAAATTAAAAAAAAAAAGTTAAATACTTTTTTATTTATCAACATTTTTTCAAGATTC
Source organism: Bactrocera latifrons (assembly GCF_001853355.1). NCBI lineage: Eukaryota > Metazoa > Arthropoda > Insecta > Diptera > Tephritidae > Bactrocera > Bactrocera latifrons. The sequence goes on along the minus strand of NW_017534975.1, from coordinate 225,566 downwards.
TGGTAGGGATACTTCACATACTTTTTAAGAATAAATTGGTTTTTTGTGTTTCAGAAGATCCAAGCATGAGAAATCGGGTTCGCCAGTAAAAAAACACATCTCATTCACCCAGCCATTTCTCCGAGAGATGTCATCAGAAAATTCCGAAAAAATTTAAAAAAAAAAAAAAAACAAAACAGTCCAGATTGCCCTATTGATCCCTTAAGGTTTTTGAAAATAGAAAATTATAGAGAATAGAGAAATTTCTGGCGAATAAGGAGGCAAGTCTATCTTTATAGTATTGTTTTTTGCCAAGAATTCACAAAAAATATGCTCGATCCAAGCTTTTGTTTTGACATAAAGTTCCAGGTTAAGTTAAGCACTTATCAGACCGCTTTCCTTCTTATATATGCGTTGCCAATCTAAACCAATCCAAACCAAACAAGTAAGGACGGGCTAAGTTCGGGTGTCACCGAACATTTTATACTCTCGCATGATAAAGTGATAATCGAGATTTCATTATCCGTCATTTACATATTTTTTTATTTTGCTGTAAAATTAATTAGATTAGATCAATTTGTGTACTTTGAGTATTGAATTGTATTTTCATTTACTTTAATTGTATTGAAAAGTTTATAGTCCGATCACGCCAATTTTTCCACAAAGGATACCTCAGCTCGAATACCGTATTTGTGTAAAGTTCATTCATAAAGGAATACAAAATAGCGTTATATTGGAAGAAGGCGTGGTTGTGAACCGATTTCACCCATATTCACCCGTACATGTCATCAGGGTGTTAAGAAGATATTACATACCGAATTTGATTGAAATCGGTTGAGTAGTTCCTGAGATATGGTTTTTGGTCCATAAGTGGGCGACGCCACGCCCATTTTAAATTTAAAAAAAGCCTGGCTGCAGCTTCTTTCTGCCATTCTTCCGTAAAATTTATTGTTTCTGAGGTTTTTTTTTAGTCGGTTAACGCACGTTTAGGGATATTCAACATCACCTTTGTATGGGAGGTGGGCGTGGTTATTACCCGATTTCTTCCATTTTTGAACTGTATATGGAAATTCCTAAAGAAAACGACTCTGTAGAGTTTGGTTGACATAGCTATAGTAGTTTCCGAGATATGCACAAAAAGCTTAGCAGGGGGCGGGGCCACGCCCGCTTTTCCAAAAAAATTACGTCCAATATGCCCCACCCTCATGCGATCTTTTGTGCCAAATTGCACTTTAATATCTTTATTTATGGCTTAGTTATGGCACTTTATAGGTTTTCGGTTTTCGCCATTTTGTGGGCGTGGCAGTGTGGCGATTTTGCCCATCTTCAAACTTAACCTTCTTATGAAGCCAAGAAAATACACGTACCGAGTTTCATCATGATATCTCTAGTTTTACTCAAGTTACAGCTTGCACGGATGGACGGACGGACGGGCAGACAGACATCCGGATTTCAACTCTACTCGTCACCCTGATCACTTTGGTATACATAACCCTATATCTGACTCTTTTAGTTTAAGGACTTACAAACAACCGTTATGTCAACAAAACTATAATACTCTCTTTAGCAACTTTGTTGCGAGAGTATAAAAAATGGTTATAATTTATGGCTTCTTTTATCCACAGTGAGAATGGAAAATAAATAAACAGCTATGTCTGACAACAGCTTTAAAAGAAGCACAACTTCTTTATCTAAGAAACTCTAGTAAAAAAGGGGAAAGCATACCAAGTTTAAGCGTAAGTTTTATGATAAAAACTATTATATTGACTACCCGAAAGCTAAAAGTTTGAGAAATCAATCTGATATTAAAGAAAAGGTACTCGCATACTTTCCTACTTTGGTATTCTTTTTGTATGATGTCAATTTTCCTTCAACCGCAGAGATATTTGATAATAAAATTGGTAGAAATTATTCAAATTTCAGATACCATATTTAACTTGAGTATTAAATTTTTACAGGTCAGACAAAGCACCAGCTAAACCAGATACTGAGTGAAACTGATAATGTTTAATTTCTTGTCACAAATTCCTTGCTGCTTTGACATAACACAACCAACTACTAGACATGTATCTATGCTTGTTGAGTTGCTTTGACTAACGGATTTTCAAAAGGAGTCAGACGGGTCTGATATTTCGTAAATATTTTCATATGCATTAGAGTGGTAACAATTATTTTACAAATTGTATTAAGATCACTGAAATTCGTATAGAATTGTATAGCAGCATTATCATGAAACCCCTGTAGCTCGTATCCTGAGGCTATATACAATATAACAAACATTAGTTCAGAAATATTCAGTAGAAAACGAGGATCAGTCATGACTATGAACTTATCTCTTTAACTTTCTGAATATGACGGCTTACGAGGCCAACGAGATATCTAGTTATGAGATTAGTTCGATAAATATTTTCATGAATTATCTTGATCCAAAAAACTAAAAAAGAAAAACAAAGCTCAATATAAGATCTTAGGTTCACATTTTCAACCCTGATTCATAAAAAACCGGCTGATTCAAAGTAATTGTACTTTTGTGGCGAATTTCTCGCCTGTGATAAGGGGGTTGATTCAAATTAGAATGAATTTTCACAGGCATCAATCAAACAGTTTTACAAATATTGCCCTACCCTAATAACTATTTTTGTCAAACGAGTATTGACGCTCATATTCCAAATTTCAGCTGCAGAATGTTTGCAGGAAAATAACTTTGTTTCAATTGTTTTGAGTCAATTGGTATGAAATTTCCTTGCACATTTTCATATTTTACTTCGACAAACACACATACTTTTATCTATTTAGTAGCAACAATCCATTCGTCGATATGTAAATAGCATTCGGAGCTGTTTGCTTCCAAATATTAATATGAATACCGCAGGCAATCGGTAAATGGTTTGTTCAAAAGTCACAAAAGACAAAATATTTCTTGAGAGAAACATAATTGTATCCAAGTTGCTGAGCTTGCCAGTTGCTATAGATAGGCCTTTGTTTATTTAAAGAAAAAAATCTAAATTACTTTAGTTACACTAAGAACAATGCACTTCTAAATATATGACCCGTGAAAAAGTAGTAATGTAATACTTATTGTCAGTAGACTGCTTTAAGTAGAATATTCCAACTCAAAATCATTTATCGTTCCTTGTGCTTTTATTCCAAAAAACAGGTATAATTAGTAAATTTTTGATTCCAAGGTTACCCGACGTGGAAATCACCCTTGGACTGCCAAAGTTCTTTGTGATGTCAGAAACCTTCTATAGTTGGATGTAAAGTACTAATGAAGTATCCCTTTTACAAATCTGCTAGTAATTTAAGATTGTTCTTTCAGGGGATATGACGAGAATAGGATATCTTAATGAATATTTAACCAACTTTTTCTTTGGCGTATAAATTCGGTATTACGACAAGACAACGAGCACGCCATCGCCAACTTTTAGGTAAAATTATATACCTCAGGAACTACTACATCAATTCTAATTAAATTTGGTTAATACTATTATCCATACATCCTTATTTCATATTGTGAAATTTCAACGGCGAAATCGGACACACCTGCTTCTGTTAAATCACATAAGAGAGTTCTAAAGTAAACAGGACTTAAAAAGAAAAAAACAGATTTTTTCGGCAAAATTAATTTACTTTATTCAAAATATTCTCCTTCTGCTTCAATACAGCTTTTTGCACGGTCCAATAGCATGTCAAAGGAGTGTTTCAGCCTGTTGGCCGCCAGTATACCGGTGCAAGCCTTTTGAACCGCCTTTACGTCTGTATAACGCGGTGCCATATCAGATTAATACGGGAGTGGTTAATGGTTAAAATGTGATTTTAGGTCAAATAAACGTTCACAAGCGTCGATCGATGAGACGGCGCATTAACGTGCAACAAACGCCAACTTTCATCTTCGTGATGTTCGGGCCGAATACGGCACACCAAGCGCTTCAAAACTCAAAGGTAGAAAACCGCATTTGCCTTTTGGTCGGGTGGAACAAATTCTTTGTGGACAATATCAGCTAATTTTTAATGAACTCACGAATAGTTTCGATGGAAACGTTTCGGTAAAAGTTTTACCAATTTAAAAAAAAAAAAAATTAATGTTGGCTCTTTRTTCGAAGCTCATTTTCGCACCGATAACACAAACATACATTAAAACGCAATAACTTCACTTCAATCAATAAATAATCAATGAGATGTCATGAAATTCGCACTAAACAATCAATAAAGATAGCAGATTCTAACGCAACAGCCGACATATAGATGGCGCCACCAGGATTTAAAAATCCTGTTTACTTTGGAACGTTCATTGTATATAATATTTTTAAGTTTGATATGATTATTTCACTTTAAAATATATGTCAAAGTCATGAAAAAGGTTGAATTGAACAATTCACAAAGCAATTATTCCAGATGATCCTGAATAAAACATCATTCGGATGGTAGCCCCGACTTCTTTGGCGGGAACACATTCGGTGAACCCAATTTTCGAGTATTTTTTCCACTAATTCAAGTCATATGTCATGAAAAGCACATTTAAAATTGAGTTTTAAAGCTTGAAGGGAATCTAGTTTATTGCCAAAGACCAATGATTTCAAATAACACAGTAGTCTGATACAGCACGAACCCCTATCTGGTTGTAACCAGTTGTTGCCCAGATAAACTTTTTCCAAATGCGGCCATAAAAAGTTAGTTATCATCGATCTATACCGCTCTTTATTAACAGTAACTGTGTTACCAGCTTCAGTTCGAAAGAAATACTTAATGATGATTCCGTCAGAGTAAAAACCCCAAAAAGCTGTCAATATAAGTAAATGCAGCTTTGTTTATTTATCGCATGTAAAAGAAATATATGCTTGAAAAATTCAGTAATTCGACGAATAGCGAGCATTATGGAACGATCATTATGACCATAAAATGGCAAAAGCCAACGATTTTGAAAATGAAATTGAAACGTTGTTCTTGTCCATATCTTTCCACGATGAAATTGTTGACATTACTGAATTCAATGGAAAAAATTACAGATCATGGCATATTGAAAATGACTAAACCGACACTTATAAATTATATCATTCCCATTGAAAAACCCGGTACTCGTAGTAATGGTATCTTATGACGTCGAAAATAGACAGAACAAAGTCACCCCCATCTCCATATATACGTATCATCCGTTATGCTCCCTACAATAATATGTTATTTGAACCGATCTGATTCGTACATATCCTATATTATTATACCATCTTTTTTGAAGAATATACTATGTACTGTATAATGCAATCAGTCCTTCCTCTAGCCCTAATTTATCCAATATAGTAATTTCCGGATTTCCTGCTGTCTAGATCATTTAAATGAGTCAAAAAATCTTACAATGGACATGTTTTCATAACATTTTTGTAGTTAAGTGTCTTTTGTCTAAGCTTTATAACTATACTGTAATGAGTTCCTATAGCTGGCTGATTTTTTTCTCGTATACTCAATCATTAAATTTGGGCTCTTTGGATTTAGTCAAAAATTATGGATGTATCTTTCGAATTTCATTGAAATTAACTAAAAATATACATCCATATCTGAATATAACGAAAGTCAAACTTTATTTTATATGTGATGTCCTAGGCATTTCCTTTAAGGACCGCCCTTTCGTTTTCACTTGTCCCTACAACAAAATCGACTACAAATTAAATCGATAGGATCATCAGTATCAACTGTGTCAGAAAACGCCAAATCATAAACTCTCTTGATTAGTTTCAATGACAATTTTATGAGCTATAAAATAAATTCAATTTACTTGTCATTTTCATTGGGAGAGCTTAAAGCGACATGCAGCTGTCAGACACCGGCGCTATGGATTAATACAAACAATTCATAGAATGCTACTGTAATTGCAATAAAATCAAATAAACTTTGTTGATACAAGAGTATCAAACAATCGTATAAACTTCAGCTAGAAAGCTCACCCTTGCAAAGTTTTCCCAGCCACTTATAGTCGCACGTACTATGGCTCTTGAGCCACCTTCACGTCGTCGTGCTATCGCCGTCGGCTAAACTTGTCATAAATTATGATAGTTATCAGTATTCATCAGATGAAGAGGAATCACTCACTACCTTGATTGGCTGTACTTGTGATGTTCGCAACACGTCTCATCCGACACTCATTGTCTTTGCCTTCGGCATTTTGACGCGTTGAATGATGTTGAGAGAATTCGAGCAATCCTTGTATTAAGACATGAAGTTGTTACTAAACCATTGGTTTTATTTCTTTTAAGAGCGTAAATATTTGTGACTAATTTGTTGGCGGTTATAGCACCTGGGTTCGGATTAAACGCTGCCAATTCAATAAACTTTTAAGAATTTATTTATTCTTTGCTTTGTAATCAATGGATTAAAATTAGGGCTGTTTTAGGAAAGAGAGTCTTTTAAGATCATCTTTAAGAAAAATAAGATTGATTGTATTTGCCTATTCAAAACTACAAGAATTTCAGGAGATCAAACTCAAAAAAAAAAAAAAAAAAAAAAAAAAAAAAAAAAAAAAAAAAAAAAAAAAAAAAAAAAAAAAAAAAAAAAAAAAAAAAATTGAGAATTTGACATCCGGACCATTTAATACTTATGCCTTTTGCTCTTTTCGGTATACACATATTTTTTTTACTCCGGACTTGAGGCAACGTCCTGTTGGAACCATATATTGTCCAAGTCCATATCATCCAACTCGGGCCAAAATATTGAGCGGTCTTGATCATACGAAATGAGCCTCATAGCGGAAGATGATTTTTCGATGAAAATAGGAATAGGTGTTGAAATTTCTGTTATGGCTTAACAGTTGGTTTCAGTTTTGGGAATAAAAAATAGTCATATCGTAACAGATGACTTTAATATGGGGTTTTTGGTCCCCATTTATTTCATGTATTACAAAACGCACACAGACGTTTATTACGAAATTTCATTTAACATTCTCCAAATATAGTTATAGTCACATCATGATCTAAAGGTAGAATTCATATGCAGTAATTTTTCCAAAGCATTCTCCATATAGAGAGCTTGTTAACAGTTACAGGTACCTTCGGTTAGTATCCACACTTTGCTTGTAAGATATACACAGGTATAGTTCTATCCATACTATCTCAATGTTTAATAAATGATTTCCTCTTCCTAGTTTCCGCTACGAATATAAGGACCACGCTTTATCTATATTCTTAAATGTTTGCAGAGTTAATAACTTTTATTATCTATGTTCTTATACAAGCAACCTTGGGATATTATTTAATGAAGTGGTAATTGAATATTATTGGCGCGATCTTCTCTCTGGTACAATTCTTTAAATCTCATAACTTATTGGTAATAAGTTTACACCCTTAGATTATGAGTTATGCTTATTAAACCCTGAACAGCGTATATTAAATTTGACACGAAGTTTGTAACACCCAGAAGGAAAGGTCAGAGACCCTATAAAGTATATATATAAATGATCAGTATATCGAGCTGTGTCGATTGAGCCATGTCCGTCTGTCTGTCTATATATATACGAATTAGTCCCTCAGTTTTAAAGATAACGTTTTGAAATTTTGCAAACATCATTTTTTCTTCAAAAAGCTGCTCATTTGTCGGAACTGCCGATATCGGACCACTATAACATATAGCTACCATATAAACTAAACGATCGGAATCAAGTTCTTGTATGGTAAGCTTTCACATTTGACAAGATATATTCACGGAATTTGGTATAAATAATTTTTAAGGCAACAATGTAATTTGCTAAGAAATGGTTCCTAACGCACCAGCGGACGTATAGATTGCGCTAACAGGGGGCGCTACATTCAAAAGATATAACCAAACTGGTGCAACATCAGTCCTATTAGAACCCACATCGACGGTGTTACGAAGAATGAAATCGGATCATAGCCCGCTCACTCCCCATTTGACGGTACTGTTAAAAACTACTACCATAAAAGTGCGATATATCAATTACTAAATTCGCTACAGGCAATAAATTTTACACTTGAGGTGGTACTTGAAGGCTTTATAAAAGCCGGGATCAAAATTTATTAATAGGTGTGTCACCGCCTGTTTTAACCGAGATCTCATACCTCGGGACCTGTCCGATTGATTTCAATGAAATTAGGAACGTAGCCTTCTTATGAAATTGCTACGTTAAAATTTCGACAACATCACTGAGGTCGACTGACATGAACAACTGATGTAAACACACTCGCTGACAAATCGCACTAATTTTTTGCATCATAATTAAGGACAATTTTAGTAACCTGGAAAGATAAATTTACCGGTCTTGTCTCTAAGCGGGAGATTTAAATGAAGAATTCTCGATAATTTCCGGACAGGGTGTATTATTAAATTCAGTGAAAATCCGTTGGGTTAAATCGGGTCTATAAATACTTAACGATTTTCGAACTGTGTGATAGATAAAAATTAATTGATAGATAGATAAGAATTAATTGAGAGCGAACTTGACCTAGCCTGATATAGCAGGTTGACTTTACTCCATATGATTGGTGCTTGTGATTTATTTTATTATTCTTTTTCTACTATTTATGAGTATGTGACATATTAATTGTATGCGGTATTACTAAAAATAGACCAGATCGGGTCGGTAGTACCCTCAACTCCTATATACTACATGTGATAACTTTCGTTATTCTAACATTTTTTATGATGAATTGTCCGTTAGTGAGATATGGTCACGAGTTAATTAATACAACCTCTCTGTTCCCAATATGCCGCAAAAAAATTATTTCCGTCTTCTAGCTTGGTTAAAATGTGTGATATTTTAGTGTCTTCGCCTAAACGTTATAGTAATGAAATGAATTCCGGTCCTCTACTTGACGCTTTCACATCATCTCAATACATATATTAAATCTTTGGTCGTATATTCACGATTCCGTAATATATTCATGATTTTATAGAATAATAGGTAATAATTTTTCGCAACAGTTATGAATATAAACTTTTCGATTATGAGGGAGATACCTGTAACTAATCAAATTTCATTTGATTTTCATAATTTTTTTCAATGAAGGAATTATAATATATTTCTGCTAATTTGCATGTGATTTATTAATATATATTGATAAAAAAATGTAATATTTTATTGAATTGTTGAAAATTTCGCCTGCACAATTACTTCTTCCGGGAGGGTCACAATTGTAGCTACAGATCTATTGATCTGAAATTAAGTTTGTTTTGTTTATGAATGTGATAGTTTCTAGATGAATCCAAAAATAAATGAAAACAAATTTTGTTCCGTAAACTAAAACACTCCAAAAAATGTAATCATGATCAAATTTTTGATTTTACATTGTATGACATAATGAGAGTGTTAGCACTGTGTGCATTCGACTGCAACGACGTCTAGTAACAAAATACAAAACAACTTTTTCGACCACCCATTATAAGAAATATTGAAATAACATTCCAAATTTTTGTGACATATTCTTAAAGGTTCATATTAACATGTTGTGAAAAAACTGATTTTTTTCAAAATCTTACGTCTTTCCATTAAGATATAAAATTACGATGACTGGACTCGTATATCCGGTTTGGTTTTCAATCGTGTATGAAAATATACTGTTTCTTGAAGCAATGTTTAATGTTGTCTCTAAAATAGGCTAGAAGCGTCGATACCATGTTATCTGCAGAAGTGTTTTTATTAGCAAATACATTTACCCATACTTTTCGATGTATTTTCGTCTGTGATATTAAACCACGATTTGTGGACAGCTATTAACAAACTCGTAACACCCTTTTACTGGGTCCGTCTACATGGAATGTCTTCGCCTACTTATAAAGTAGTAATTTTTATGCGAGTTTCATACACTTTATGAACTTGGAAAATATCTTGCGAACACTTACTGCTCATTTTTATGAGTTTGTCTGTGTGTGTGTGTGACTTTTATGTGTTGTTGAGTTATTGTTTGCGGCGGAAATAAAATAAACTGTTTAAATTAGATGTTATGTGTTGCTGTGAATTATAAGTAAGCCAATAGCAACATATTTACTACACATTTATGTGTATCTACATATATTTGTACACATGTAATGCGTGTTAGCAGCGAATGAAGACAATTTTCTCGCCAACAGCTGTACTGGCGATGTTTTGTTGCTGCTGTTGCGTGTTACCACTGTTGGCAAATTATGATTGTGTGAATTTATTTTTCGCCTGATTTCACAATACCCCGCATTACCGAGCTACAATTACGCATTCCTTTACAGTACGTCCGCGCACAGACGCACACATATACACCTTCCCTGACACATACACATAGAGATAGAAACATTGACTTTTATGGTGAACTTATACACATGAGATTGCATGTGTGCACGTGTTTGGGACCCGTAACCTCTAAGTGTAGAATGATTTCCCGCTTTGTGGCCTTGGCTGACACACACATACATACTGAAAGCACATACAATTATACACACATATTGGTATGCGAGTGCCATTGCGCTGCGTGTTGAAATTTCAACAGAATTTATTTATGAAGTAACAAAATTTACTGTTGTTTGGCAACACTTTTAATTCGTTTAAATGGAACGTTGTGCTGCCCCGTAACGGTAATATAATATAATAAATGTTGTATGTGCATATGTGTATACAGTTACATAAGAAAGTATAACTTTAAGTTTATATGCAGCTAATGAAGTCAATTCTTTCGCTACGCGCCGAAAGTGGCATTTGGTGATTGCATAAGGAGATATATATACATATATTTATACCCTAATATATACTTTAATATAAATAAATATTTGAACACATAAGTAACTTACCTCTGGAGTGAAAGAAACTCTACTATGGCTAACGAATTAGGCGTGTGTATGTACATTTATATAAGAATACATGTTACGGTGTTCCATATTTTCAAAGTTGATTTGTTTTCTGCAGTTGTTTCCATGAAGTTTCAGTTTTTATCCTGCAAAAAGGCTCTTCATTATAAACTGAAGAGGGTATATTAAATATTGATGTTTGTAACATCCAAATGAAAAGTCAGATAACCTATAATGAATATATGTAAATGATCGGTGTCATGAGCTGAGTCGATTTCACCATGTCGATCTGACCGTCCGTATATTTAGTTTTTGAGATATCTATCTTACATTTTTCACATGTACTTTTCTTTTATAGAAGCTATACTTTGTCGGAAGGGCCGATATCTGACGACTTTACCCTAAAGCTGGCATATAAAATCACCAATTTAAATGAAGTGCCTGTATGACTAACATTTTTGTTTCACAAGGTATCATTTTGATGCTATAAATTGGCATAAATCACTTCGAAGAAAGTGAGTATATCGGACTACTATATCATATATCTATCCAAATCAAGGACTTGTATAGAACACTCTTTTATCTTGATAATTCTCGGCGTAGATTATTATTCAGAGCATTGCTATAATTTCTGCAAATCTTGTGCAGATAGGACCACTATAGAAAATATCAGCCATTCAAACTGACCGATTGAAATCAAGATATGGACTTTTAAACCATTTCATGCTATACAAAACGCACATGTGAAGAGTATTATAGTTTCAGTGTACCTTTTTCTTTACATACTTTCAATTTAAAGCATGTCCAAATCAATTTACTTTTCATATGTATTTAACATGGGATTTTTTGAAAATAGAATTTGAATATAGAATATTTTTGCAATAAACAATTCCTTTAAAAGTTATAAATTTATGCATCAAGTGTATTGTATTAATATAGTACACCATGTCGTATGAGCAACACATGCACACAATTGTAAGTGTAATTGCTTAAAACATTTAGAATAGTGTTTATATGGAAAAAATTAACAAGACCATTTTTGTAGAGCGCTCAATTTTTCATTAGAAATGTATTTTATTTTCAAAGTTGCATGTTTACATACATATTTACTTTATGCAAAATATCAAAAAGTCGCATGTTATATAAATAGCAAAAGAAACATGATTTAGACACCGTTGAAAGCGATAAGAAAGAGGGGGCTTACATTGGATAACGGGTTTTGGGGCCCACATTTAATCTTCAGGGGACGTAAAAATGTCAAATAGTGAAATAACGACCACCCTAATGCATACACACACATTGTCAAAGTTATTTTTAGTGGCATAAGTTCGGTGTATTTGTATTGAATGCCAGTAACAGAATTACTACGGTGTTGATGGTCCGTGTAGACTTGGCTGTGACCTCGACTGCTCACATACTTACATATATACATATGTAGCTTTGAGACACATACATACATATATATATGCTTACAAATTGAATTATATTTTTGTGAAAGATTGTTTTGCGGTTATTAACTCGCATTGTTAGAGTTTTGATATCTTCATTCCG
>NW_017534975.1:209682-213139 GCF_001853355.1 Bactrocera latifrons | reverse complement strand
TGAAATAGCAACTTATAGATTAGGTCGACGGGAAAGCAAAAAAAAAAAAAATGATTTAAATCCCAATTGAGTCGAAGTTTAACTAAAAAACGAAAAAATCCGATTTTGGGTAGGTTGAGCTGCATAATGCTTTAGATAACCTCAGTTTGTTCGCAAAGTATTCAACAGTGATATGTATATATTATATGTAAATATCAAAGCTTTGAGTACGCGTAAAAATCAAATAAAGACACGTCAAATGACGAAATAGACAGATCAGAGAGCTGCGAAGAGTATGATTAAATCGTAACAAACATTCATGACAAAAACACAATCAAAACAACATTGTTGATCATTTCGAGTACCCGCCAGCGTCAAACAGTACGAGTCATCGAGTACGTACATACATGTATACATACATAAATTTGTTGTATGTATGAACTCGATGGAATTTCCATTATACAGATATGCATATACATATATCTGTAGTTGAAATAGAATAAATCAGTGTTTAGGGGATGATATACAAACCGAACCCTGTCGATCATTTCAATCGTTGAAGCATGAGTATGCATCATTTCGGGTCTTTTCTGCTAATGCGAATGTTCATAAACAGATCAGGTATAAGCTTATCGATAGTGATTCAAAGTTATTCTCTATTGCTGATTTGAAGATAAATGGTTCGATTTGTGTACATGAACCGAACTGACAGAATCATACAGAGTAACGGATCAATACCCGATTATGAACAAAAATTGTTTACTCATTGCAGTTCACTGAGACAGAGAACAATAATTTTTTTGACGCTCTTTTGACTACAACTTAATTTTATTGAATCTTCCAAACCGTATTGCCACTATCCATAACATATGTTAATATTCCATTTATTATATCATGCTAACCCATTCTTTTTAGAATATAAGTTCTTCATTTTTTTTCGAGTTAGCGCCGCTGATTTTGAAATGCATTAAAAGTGGATCGGATCATCGTAGCAACGGTTTGTTTTGAAAGAACTTCATTATCTAACGAAATAGCTACAAATTATTATAGCTAACTTCTTGCGACCCGAGGAGAATTTCTCGGAAGAAAGTAGAAATTTTGAAAACTAAGAAGCCTATTGCTTTGTAAATCCTTTTATTACCCACTACTTTATTCCATTACTTATTTTTATAGGTCTCGTAGCCTTTCTGGAAATCAAGACACATAATTTTTTACCTTTAAAAAGTTAACCAAATCCTCCCGTTTCTCTTCTCGGCCTCAGACCTTTAATGTTTGTTATCTTATCTTTAGCTTTCGTTTAGTTTTATCTTTAGGTTTCATCCTACTATGTTATCTCTGCTTTCAAAAAGTAGCTACCCTGTTCTTTCTGTATAATTATCAACAGGGTATATGATGCCTGAACAATTTCAATTTATTTAGCAGTCGTTCTGAGAATCTATGAGTAGGCAACAAAATTCGAGCGATTTGAGAGAAGCGACATAACTTTTCAAGCGTGTTACCAGGGGAGAAACTGCTGCGTTATTTTCCGAGTTTATATTATTTTATTTATTTAATCTCTCTAAGCATACGGAGCATTTAAGAAGAAAGGAAATATTTCAACAAATATATTTAGTTAACAAATTAATGTCAATGAAATTGATAATACTGACGTTTGTTGTTTCATAGCACGTTTCACTGGTCTAGTTATACTTTACTAAGCTTTTAAACTTTTGACTTCTATACTTCACACTTACTTTCAGTGGCTAATAATTTTACATTTATTTATACATACATTTATTGTAAAATTTTGCTCGTTAGGCACTGGTAACTTTGTTTGCACCTGAGACTTTGAATCTGAGATCTCTTTGGCACAACTAAGTGAGTTGTATAAAACCTTTATCCTATACCATACAGTATATTTCTTCTCGTCCATCTCTTACAATCAAACCATACTGTGCTTTGCGGACTAGTTTTCTACAAAAAAAAGTACTCTTCACCGAAAGTGGTCATACACTCGCCTACACAAAAATACACAAATGGTTTCTTATAAAACATTTCACATAATTCGCTGGGTAGCATCTGTATTCAAATGTGGCACTGTATTCCGAGCACGCCCACTGACCATAAATTCAATTACCACATCAAATCAGCTACCATGTGATGGCAGTTCGCTGCTGAAGGCGCAATATGACTACATTCATCTCTCCTCAAAGGCTAGTTACGTGTGTTACCCCTTTTACCAAACTATTGCGCTATAATTGTATCCTTTGCTCCGGAATGCCAGCGTGTAATGAATTTCAAGTGAAATAAATTTATTCACTTGCCTTTTTATTCGCCAATAAAAGCGGGAATAAATAAAAGAAATCATTAAATATTGCTTTTTAATGCTTTATAATTGTGTGATTGTATGGTAGGGGAGTGTAAATTTAATAAAGTTTTAGACAGCAAGACTATGTGCCTAACTGCTTTCAATATGCTGATATTTCTAACAAAAATATATCGATGGTGATATATATTATATATATCTAGTTTCAAAATAACAAAGAAGTGTCTCATTTCAGGCAAAAGCTCACATCCAAATTTCGTATTAGTATAGAGATCCATAACATCGTAGCTCAAAGCAGCCATTGAAACTAAATGCCTTCTCCATAAATGCTCTTTTCGACTAAGCTATGTCGTTCTCGCGATAATCGGACATACATAATCTAATCGGGCTCAGAATTTTATTCGGCCGATAGTTGTCATCTCGGAAGACCTAATTTGCAGAAGTTTTTCTGCTGCTAGAAGAACGATTCAATTATACAATAATACTTACTTAATTCAATAAAGTTACCAAAAGTCCATACAATTTCTTTCCAAAACTCGAGACTAGATGTGATGTCATTGCAAAATCCGATGGGACTGAGCTTATGTTGCGGAAGTGAAAGATTCTACTCAAGACTCTTGGACCTCTGTGAAGTGTTACGATGATTTATATAAATTTCACATATTCAGTGATTTTCTATAAAAAATAGTACTGAAGCCGACTAAAGTAAATCCTAATTTGATATACAGTATAGTAGTATATCTGTTGGCGGAAGAAAGTTTTATTCGTATTTATAAAGCAAATATCCTGAGAAGTTTTAATCCAGATGAAAACCCCATGAATGAATGAATTTTGAAGGAATGCATCTAGTTCAGATAGTGTTTACACTAAGTACCGAACATTTTATATTCTTGCAACTTGCAAGAATCAAAACTGTGGAAATACTTTAAGGTGTGAGTCAGCTGGATGTTCAAAATTGTTGACATTAGTTACATAGAGGTTAGACCAAGTTTTCGGTCAAATTCATACATTTTAGGCACAAAGATACACGGTCATGAATAAAACACACTCTTTAGGATAACTCATATATTGGTCCATATGTGTGGTAGAAGGTTAATTTGAAGTTCCAAAATGTTTATATTAAGTATGTGGGTTGTTTCGTCATTCGGGTTAGTCAACATAGTGATCGTCGAT
>NW_017534975.1:192325-209527 GCF_001853355.1 Bactrocera latifrons | reverse complement strand
TTTACCGCATAGTTTTTCTCGTCTTTAGTTGATGACCGAAAGAGTGGCCGCCCTCGCGTAAAAACTGTTGGCCGAAGACATTTAAAAAAAAAGGACAAAAACCGAGGTAAAATCTTTCAAAGATGCAAGAGATGGTAATCCAAGGGTTCAGCGAGTTGAACATTCATCTGCTTCAAAGGCGTTACAGCTCGTTACTTCTGAGGTATTAATTTTCCTCTGGGAGTAAAATTGGGATAAAAGTATACTAGCAGGATGTTTAAACCAAACTCACTTCGATGTAAGGCATTGGATCTTCCAGCCAGCTGCTATTCCAGCGCAGAAAGCGAAAAACCACCCAAAAGTGGCTTAAAAGTGATTTTCCTGATTTCATAGATGCAGATGATTGACCATCTGAAATTCCACAATTCACTTGAATACCTCAGAGATGTTTGGAGAGTTTCGAAAAGTCTTTGTTTTAAGCAGTGCCATCAATAATAATAGAAACTGTGGGTCGTTGCTATAACTCAATGCCGAATAGTTTATGGGCTTGCCTGTTACGAATAAAAATCTTTAATTATATACATTATTAAATACTTTACTTTACCTATACTTTTCATTTTACTTTATATTAGTAACTGTATTAAAAACTGTATTATAGTTTTATAACTGTAATTTGTAACACAACAACTAATAATGCGAGATTTCCCGAAAAATGACCAACAAAATTGACAGTTGAAACATAAACATACGAGTATAACAGCGAAAGGGGTTACAAAGAAAATAATACGAAGTTGACGAAGGCCATTTTTATTGTGAATTTTCAGCGTGTGTATGTGATTTGTTCAGTGAACTTCACACCTAACAGGTACGCTACTTCGTAGCAGTAAAAAGGCATGCGACAAATGCAACGAATTAAAAATTCCATGAATAAGTGGAGTTAACTGATTCAAGAGCGAAGTAAAAAAATTTGACATTTGTAAAGAAGGTTCTAAGAGGCTAAATTGGATATAAAAATGTGGTTTCAAGTGGCTTTGTAGGTTTTTGTATGTAACATCGGCAACGTTCATTAAAAGCGGAGTTTGGTGAATTTCTTAAATTATTTGCAACATCCTCTTTTTCTCGTGTTATCGACCGCTTTGTTTTTCCCAAATCGTTTTCTCTGGGAGTGCATATCGGTTCGTTTTTGAAGAAAAGGGCTTAATTTTTTCAAGCTACCCTTGAAATTTTGGATTTCTTCCATATCAGTCCTTGAAAGCGATTTGGTCGTCGCTGTTATTGGTAGAAAACACTCCAGTTTAATTTGAGGAATGTAACCGCGTGGATAGGCTTTGGCGAGTTTTAAGTCGGGGTTGAATATGGTCGGCCTGTGAATTCATAAACTATGTTTAGAATTCTATGTAAGACCCATTTTTGTTCAGTTTTACTCTAAGTTTTTCTTAAGCTGCCCTATGACTGCTCCAAAATTTTTGTTGCTTTTGAGCCATCAAAGTCTTAAATCAATAATCACATATGGTATACTTTTAACTCAAGAAATTTTTTTTTTAGCGAAATTTGCAACCGTTTCTACAAGTCGAATAGGCATGAAGTACTTCACAGGTACATAAGCACAGAAACCCTTCATTTGTTTGAAATTTGAGTCATAGAAATAATATGAAGCCAAGTTTTTTTTGGGGCTGAAACTTTAATGAAATCGAAAAATGAGCTTCATTCCATTTTTTTCCCTGCCATACCTTTGACTACATATTGAAAAATATCAAAAAGTGTATTCTAAATATTTTTTAATACGTGCGTCTAACTGTTATCCTTGACATTTCATGCACCGCACCAATCTCACCTGCCTTCGATATTAGAATTTGTTGCGCTTTTTATACGGAGATAGGTGAAACATTTCAACAAGAGGGAGAGTGACTGCACTCACTCAACTATGCAAACATAAACGGACAAAACAAAAAAGCAAAAGGTCAGCATGTAAATTAAAAGCAGAGCGAGGGCAGAGATTTTTGTTCTAACTGTATGCTCAGTAGCAATCTCACTTTTCCTTATCCTCTCTTTCTGCTCGCATTCCAGAGGTCGTAAGTGGAATTCCATCACCACAATAATTCTTTTATGAGCAAATTCTCGCGTTTGCTACAAAACTGTTACACCGCCTGGCTTGGCTGTAGTTCAAAGCTACATACATATTTACATATATGTGCACTATGTGGCACGAGCCAAATTTTGAATTTCTGTTTTATGAACATCAGCGTATGTGTTGCAATTTCTAGCATTGCTTAAAGAGAAAACATGAGAAGTTATCATCACTTATCAAAGGTGAAGTGAAAAAGATTTAATGAGTCCAGAGAATGAAGGCTTTGCTCCATAAGAGATCACATGGAAGATAGCGATGAAGACTATGTTCGCCTATATAGCTTTTAGAGAACCTTGCGCTTTAAAAGAGTTTTCGTTAAGTAAGTAAGTCGATACGGTAATTTTTGATCCAATGAGGTAAATTCACTAAAGGGTGGAGTCGTAAATTTAACTTGAAGAGAAAAATGAAACGTAATGCAAATGGAAGGAAATTAATCATAAAAGGCGAAAGTTTCGTAGGCAATGTAATCCTATAAATGAAATTTGTAACGATCTTCGAGAGTAATCTTTTATGATTCAGCTATAGTGTTTATTCTTCGACGTTCTTCACAACTGGTGTTTCGCAAAGCGTTTACTCTAGGAGATAATGCGCATCCCCAGAAACTGCACACAGTGCTCACCAAAGACACTATGGCTGCTGTGGAAAAGAGTATCGAAGATCTCCGGAACGAATTCATTGCGCGCAACAATGGGCTGTACTCATACACTTTATGAAAGATTTTGTGGAATGATCTTGGTCTGAGGGCTTACAAAATCCAAACTGTGCAAGAATTGAAGTCGAATGAGCATCAAACGCTTCGCACGGTCGGTGAATGGGCTCAAAAAAATATTTTGTTCAGCATTGAAGCTCACTTTTGGTTGAATGAGAGCGATAAGAAACAGAATCGTCTCATTTGGAATTAATGTTACAGTCGATGAGAAACGTTATAGATCCATGGTTCAAGGCTTTTTTGTATTTGAATTGGAAGATGTCGATGTAGAAGACCTTTGGGTTTCAACTAGACAGCACTGCATGTTATGCAGGCACCGAAGCAATCGATTCATTGATGGACAGTTTTGGTTAGTTTTTTAATACGCGTGGGGTTATGTGAAGTCTCCTCTATACGCAGATAATCCTGTGATAATTGACACCTTGGAAGAGAATATTCAGTACTTTATTCCTGATATGCCGTCCTGGTCTAAATTTGGACATCGCGGCAAGAAGTTATTCGGGCTAGCACAAAATTCTTTTCCTATCTTATTTTAGCTTAATTAGTTAGATAAAAACGTTAGTTAGTACAGTAGTTTCAGCCCCAATGTCATACCTCCTTGTTTACTTTAAATCTGTCAATTGTTCTTCTACCTCTGATATCCGCAGTTCCACTTTTACGGCTTTTGTTGTATGTTGCATTTATATATAAATTTCGTAGAAGTTTAGTCGGCCACACTTTGGGGATTCGATCGTATTCTCTATTGGAGAAATATGTAAATTGAATAAATTTAACCAGCTATTAAGGACGACATCCACATTTGAATTCTAAGGCTGCTTTTAGTGCATATCGTCCTATTTGTGACAGATCGGCTTCTTCGCTAATTACTACTTGAATCTTAGTTGTAGTCAGAAAATATTCGGGGAATTTCGGATAATGTCTGCATTAACATTTCATCTGGATTAAAGAGAATACAGTCTGCCATTGTGACGAATAAGTCACGATATTCAGGGTTCTGGGGAGCTGAAATTTTAGTATACAAATTGTGTAAGGAATCTGCCGTAAGCGCAAAAGACAAGGAGCACGGATATACGCAAGCATATGAAAAAATTGATCTGTGAAGTCGGATTAATTCCCACCGTTGCCATCGTTGAAGCTGTAGCTGATGTTGCACTTCATTGTAACGCCTGTCTGCCATCGACTGCGGAAGAGATTGACATGCAACTTTCATTATGAGTACAAATCGTATGTGCGTGTGTAAGCGGCTGATAGGTTGGAACGGTGCACAGAATCGTAAGTAAATTCGAGGGATTATTGTCAGACATAAAACAGTGAATAGTCTTCCCCCTAGTGGGAAGTCAAGTGTGGAGAGGAATTTACGCTGTGCCAAGTGCAAAGTACGTTGAAGGATGTTAAAATTGTGAATATATGAGTATATACAGACACATTTATACATATGTGTATCTGAGCCCACTTTTAAATCGCATGATTGGCTTGCACGGCGTATTTGCCTTCCTGTATTTTAGCTCTTTTCGTCTTATTATTATCTTTTGCTATTGTTTTTATTTTTATCCACTTTCTACCCACATGCACTTGCCTTGCCGGTTTTGTATTTTGCTTTCCACTTCCGGTTGTGTTGGCAACACAAACCGAAAAGCAAACATTTTTTGCCACCACTTAAACAAGGCAAATCAGCTTTTGATTTTATGCTGAAGTGTCTTTTGTACATGATTCACCCGATTGCTGGTGGAAAAAGTCATTGCGGTGATGGAAACGATGCAGACGATGACTGACAACACGGCACGATTATGCCATACACCTACATACATGCAATGAACTTAGTACTCGGTCGAGAACCAAAGGCCGGGTGGCAGGCAAGTAAAAAAGAGAGGCATAAGAAAGCAGCAAACCACCACTTGAGAGAATTAAATGCGCATTTCGCATTTTTCTTACTACAACTGCCTTCAGCGTAATGCCATATGGATTGCGCAAGTACATATATTGCCCCAACGACGGGCACTTCATCTTCCAACTTGGCAACAAATTTGCAAAGATGATGTAGAGTGTCGCAGTCAATTTACGTATATATGGAATGGGGCTCGCAAGCTCAATAACAAAAAAATAAAAGCTTTGACAAATAAATATAAAATAAAATACTGTTAAACACCAACTGTGCGTGTAACTGTAGCTCAATAAATTTTTGTYAATTGCTTCGGCTTTTTGTGACAGGTGGCTGTGCCGTTAATGACAATGCAGCTGTTGCTCGAGTGCCGTTAGTGCTCACCGTCGGTTTCGAAAAACAATAATGACACTCAAGTTGACTTCACTCTTGTCTCCTACCCAACTGATTTCCGTTGTCTTTACATAAAGCTTATTTATCAAATACTATTTGATATACTCGTAAATAAAGTTGCTGGCACTTGCAATATTGGGTATTAAATTTCAATTGCTTATTATTTTGTGGCGCTTTTCCGGCAATAATGTTCTTTGCAGTTTGAGTAACTTTGCATTAACAGTAAGTTGATACCCTGAGCAGTGCCATCACTGTTCGCCAAGTTTGAAACATTCAGCAGGAAGCGTCAGAGACCCTATCAAGTATTGTTTAGTCGAAAAAGTAGTTTCGTATTTTATCAATAGATGTCGTTCCAGTCGTATATCTCCAGTACTACCAATCACATTGTATCATACCACATAGTTAGAAAGGTTAGATTTATAGCTTCATTTAATCGAAAAAAAAAAAAAAATTAATTCGGGGAAGTTAAAAAAAGTTACAGCTTTTCAAAAATAAGTGAAAGTAATGAACAAATTCGTTATATTTTGAAATTTTTGTATAAAAAACGGAAGAATACCACGCAAGCCACGGTTTACATCAATGATTCGCTCGCTTCCGTTTGGAAAATGTTGATATTTCGATTTACACTGATGGAATAATGTCTACACATATTTGTTTACTTATGTATTAGGATAAATATTAAAAAAAAAAATAAATAAATAGAAGTTTGATAAGCAATACGCAATACAAAATTTTCGACTACCTCATATAAGTATACATGGTGGTTTCCTAAGTAATAAGGCTTTTTACAACTAGCGCCCCCTGGTGACGCCATCTATATGCCGACTTCTGCGTTACAATCTGCTATCTTTATCAATTATCCAGTGAGAATTTCATGATATTTCATTAATTAGAAGTGAAGTTATTGCGTTTTAAGAGCCAGTATGTTTGTGTTACCGGTGCGAAAATGAGCTTCGAACAAAAAGGCAACGTTAAATTTTGTTTTAAAATTGGTAAAACTTTAACCGAAACGTTTCAATTGATGAAACAAGTTTATGGTGATGATTGCCTATCCCGTAGCAGAGTGGTTTCAACGCTTTGAAAGTGGTCGAGAGGACATAAATGACGATCAACATATAGGTCAATCAAAATCCGTAATCAAGGGAAATTTCATTGAAACTGAGCGTGAATTCATCAAAAATCAGCCAAAATCATCACTGAAATTCATGGAAATGGAATTGAAAACCAAAACATCGATTTATCGCATTTTGATCGAACATTTGGGTGAGTGTGATAGTTTTTTCCGCACAAATTGAGTGCCAACCAAAAATTGATTAAAATCCAACATTCCAAGGACCGATTGTGACCGATTATTTGATCAAAATCACATTTTGACCATTAACCACTTCGTATTCACCTGATCTGGCACCGTGTGACTTCTTCCTTTTCGGAAAAGACCTAAAAAACTCGTTCGACATGCTTTTGGACCGTGCTAAAAGCTGTATTGAAGTAGAAGGAGACTGTTTTGAATAAAATAAATTGGTTTGGCGAAAAAACCATTTGTACTGTTTTTTTAAGTCCTTTTTACTTCGGAAAGCACCTTGTAGTTAACTTCTTCCCGTAAATATGGGTCAATGTGTTCGATATTTAATTAAAATTGAGGGATAATCTTTTCTTGACAATGGTATGACTGTGCGTAAAAATGTGTTGAATTGTGTCGATACTTCCCTTAGCTTCTATATAGTTAAAACAACGATTTTCGTGTCATTGTAATTAAAATGGGTAAACTTGGTCGAAACCTTGACTAAGCACCCATATAACTAACATATAACATACGGATGACTTTACCCCAAATGATTGGTGATGGTACCCTAATGAACCTAATATATTATTGCTGGGATTTTTATCCTCTGGTTGACGATTTCTATCTTAAGTTCTTTCCAAGAATACAAAATGTTCGGTTGTACCCGAACTTAGATCTTCCTTGTTCATTTATTTTCTGTTCAATATAGTGCACATATCTTCTCTTAAGCACGGCGCCTGAGCTATTCATCTGCAGTAGTTGATAACTTTACAACCGCGATATAATTCACTTGAACGGAACTCAATAAAATATTACCTAACTCACTTGAACGGTGTGAAGTGTGTGTTAAATAACGCCTTTCTTGGAACTAGATACTTCTTACACCTACTAAGTTTTTTAGCTGTCTAATACGATTTTCGTCCTTGTTCAGACCTCGTTCAATATGCGATAACATGAAACTTGTTCTCACTGTTCTCACTGTTCTCAAAGTTTTCAACTTCTTAAACAAATCATTGTTATTGAAAAGGATATTTGAGCTTCTGGATGTGGACAAAAAATTTTGTTCGCCAAATGATGCAAACAAACTTAAGTGTTTTTATTGTGAAGTCTATTCTGTAATCATTTCACTAAGCACGCAAGCATTTAGCCAGGATCTTAACGTGGACCCGGGCCTATGGAAAAATAAGACAAATATGTTGAGACGTATACCGGCATGAAGTTAACATTAAGATACAAATGTTTGTGTCTGTTTATCTGGTTGGTTGACATGACATATGTCAAACATATTTAATATCCTTTCAGTCATTGAAAAAATAATGTCCAAATTTGTATGATGGTTTGCAGAAAGCATTAATTTTTAGTTTCTATTTGAAGAAAAGTGCTGCAGAGTCGCATTGAATACTTGACGAAGCAAATGGGGATCGTGCTCTAAGAAAGGGACATTAAAAAAGGTGGCTTCAACGGTTCATAAATAATGATTTTGATTTGAGAAATGAAGATCGTGGAAGACCACCAAAAAAGTTTCAACCCGCCGAAAGGCAAGCAATATTGGATGAATGGCGGTCATGTTAAATGATGCACAACAAATAATTTCATCCTAAGTGAAAACTATGGGTCTTATCCAAAAGTGTGGAAAATCGGTGTCACATGAATTTAATGAAAGACAAATGGAAAACCAAAAAAATGCTGTGAAATTTTGCTTCAAAGTCACGAAAGAAACTCAGTTTTGCGTCGATTGTCACTGATGATGAAAAGTGGATTTACTTTAAGAGTCCTAAATGGAGAAAATCATGGGTTAATCCAGGACCATCAACATTTACTGCAAAAACAGATCGATTCGGTAAGAATCCCATTCTCTGTGCTTGGTGTTATGAGAGTGTGTGGTATATCATCAGCTTTTACAACTTGGTAATACTGTCATCCCGCCAAACCAACATGTGGGGCACAATATGCAAACGAGCGGAATTAACCGAGTCATAAAAGGCAAGTGAGTTTTAAACGTTGCGATGTTAAGCTGTTCAGCTACATAAACAAAAATTTCAACTGCCAAAATTAAGAATTATATTAAAGTAGGTTTATTGTTATTAAATGTTACTTGTTGAAGTTAATAAAATACTTTTTTAATGGAAAAGAGTGAGTCTGTAAGATCAAATGCGCTGGAATGAGAACTTAAATCGTAAATTTCTTTTAGAAAATTTTAAAAGTAAAAGTCTAAACTTCCCGGTTGAGCGAGTGGGTACGTTAAAATTAATATCAGACAATAGAAATGGACTACAGACTGACCCATTAATGGAAAGTTAATATAAGCCGGAAGATTTAAACTAGAATCCCATTAAAATGATTTTGAACGGACTGAAACTTCTTCAAATGTACTTGAGAACTGGCGTTCCAAAGCACAGGCGCATACCTTAATATAGGCCTTACCAAAAATGTAAAAATAATTTTTGTAGCAAGCGGATCTGTAAATTATTTACACCAACGTTTAACAAAACTAAGAGACAATAAGTTTACGGCCAGAACCAGACCTGCACACAAAGCTAATCGGTTCAGGTTATACTCAAAGTACTTGGCTGGGAGCTGCAACCCTACCCACCGTATTCACAAGACTTGGCCTCCATGAGCAGCACTTCGATTCCTACGCCGACGTCAAAATTAAGTGTCTGATTGGTTGACTTCAAAAGGCGAACATTTTTATTGGCATGTTGCCAGAAAGGTGATCAATACTTTGAATAAATTTGTTTACTTTTCCATTCAGAATTCATATTCACAAATAATGCTTATTTCATCTTGGTACAACTGTAAAAAAGACTTTAGAGTGTTTTTTATCTTAATCGATCCAAACTCTATAGATGCTGAACAAAACCAATTCTTAATAGTTATCATTTAAAATGCATTATAACATCTCAGTAAGTACTATATGACGATAATGTTTGTTGAAGCAGCTCTAGGGTAGCTCAAGATTTATATTATGATAAATAGTTATATCTTATAGGAACTTGGTTAAAGTTCCACCTTAATCTTAAGCAATAATTTATTAAAATTAAGCAAGATAATAATGTAACTTTGGATGCATATTTTCTCTTTATTGAAATTTATTTCCAAATACTCTTAAAGTCTTAGCGTCCATTCAAATACAGTTAAGGGTATCAAATAACAAATGTTTAAATTCAAAACGAACTGCAGACAATTTTCAGTCGATAAATGTGAAGAGTTCATGAGCTTTGCGTAATATTTGAATTAACTGGCTAAAGTTTCATAATTTTTATGCTATAAAATGCGAGGCAAGGGTGTGGGAAGGAGGGAAGAAAGCCGTCAAAGCTTTATGTACCAAGTCCTTCAATTGGCCAACTGTCGAATGGGAATTAATAAAAGTTGAAAATAAAATTAAGCATTAATACAAACATACATACATATGTATATGTATTTGTGTGTGTGTGAGCTGATGGAATAAGCAAATATTTCGAGTACGCGCCGCATCAGCGAGCGAAAATATGTAAGTCTGGTCGTGTGGAGCGTTACAAAGCGATTTCGCAGAAGTTACGGTATCAATTAAAAACTACGTTGGACTGTGCAACATTCGCTAGCTGTGGCAAAGCGGCAACACAAACGCAAGGAGGGCAGAGCACCGCGGTTCGATTCGACGGGGTTTTGTGCGCTGCTTACATAGTGCCACAAAGATGCCAGCGCAATTGCTTTGGTGCTGTGCGCTGCTGGACGCGCAGTTGCTGGCGGTGACTTAAAATTTATGTATTAACGCGCTATTTGGCACCGCTGCTGTTGCCATTAAAAAACAACAAAACACACAGCAATAACAACAGTGACAGCAACGCTGCGAACAGCGTGGAAAGCGGTGCGGGAAAAAGCGGCGCTGGCGGATTACAGCTGCGCAAGGCACGTGGTGGGGGAGGGTACCAAAATAATTTGACTCGTTTTTAAGCTGCAATCGCTGCGTTATCGTCGAGATTTCATCGTAAAGTTTGCTGTCACACATGCAAACAGTCTTCGCGCTCGCTAGCTGGCACTCAGCTGGTTGTGGAGGCGCCCCCTTAATTTGACGCCGTGGCTTCGAAACGAGCTTAACTTTTCGTTTTGCAACGTTCTGCGTGCGCCCTTATCCTAGTACATATAAATTAGGGTGATTAAAAAAAAAAATTTTTTTTTCCTTCCTTAGAGGTGTCTCGGAACCTATTTTTCAGAGTACCAAACGAATTTTTTTGTTTTTTTTTTTATCTCGTAAACGCTTAACTTAATCGAAAAATCATAGGAGATCATTTTTATTAAGCAGTAAATTGCCTACAAAACAATCAAACTTCAACCGTTAATATCTTTTAAACGGTTAGGTTTACGAAAAAATCGTATCAGACCTTTTTTGTAGAGCATTCAGTTTCCAACAAAATCTGAGGAACAAAACATTTTTTGAACTGGTTGGAAGCGAGATATAAATTTTTCTATCTGATAATAAGAAAAAATAGAAAAGTGTAAGTAGGAGGACCTTCCCGTTACAATTAAGAACTCTTTCTTGGAGGGGCCTCCTTAGAGGTGTCTAAGAGCCTATTTTTCAGAGTACCAAACGAAAAAAAAATTGTTTTTTTGAATTACCCTAATATATGTACATATATGTTTGGTATATATCTATGTGTGTGGAAATAGCTGTGCTTTGGCCATGCGTTGGTGTTCGATTGCGTCGCGTTGCCATTACCAATGCGCACTCATACGCAGGCTAATTTATCGCATGCGATCCTTTTGTCGTCTTAATTGAATCCAATGTAATCGTTTAAGGCTTTCGAGTTTGAGCGCTCTGACAGTGTTTTTGCTTCTGTCGCACTTGACTGATAGCAATGCTTGATAAGCTTACCCATTGAAGACTGGAAAAAATTAATGTGTCATTTGTTTATCTGACAAAATTTTCTGTTGTTTTTTATTTAAATTTTATAATATTTATATCAATCGCTTACTTTGACTTAACTTGAGTTGCGAAATCGCAGAAATTGTTGTAGAAGCTTTTTAAAAAATTCTTGAGCGAGCTTTGTGAACAGTGTTCATAAAAGTAAGGAAAGTTGTTGTCAAAAGCGATCAATTTTTTAATGGAGATAAAGTTAAAACTCCTGCCTGGTATTCCTGATTGATCACTATAATGTTATCTTGGTTAAATTCTTTGATCAAAATCATGCCAAAATAGCTGAATCAAATAGCCACTGTTGCTGTAGATATTGATACACTAACCACATTTAACCACATATTCTGGATGGCGAAATAGAAATTCATCATGACATTTAAATTTTTTTAAGGATACAAGCTTTAGGGAGTTTATACGAGTACGATTTATACTTTTTCTATATAAAATAAATATCTTTCTATGTTGCATTATTTTGAGATCATAGAAAGTAGAAAGTCGCTGGGGCGAAATCCGTAGAATGTGGTCTAAACAACTGGAGAGAGAATCGTATAAATTTGCTATCGATTTCATTGATTTGAGAGACAGCGCATTGCTACCTAAATATTTCAGAAATTTATGTTTGCATATACAATTGCTAACTTTACAATAATAACGATGGCAATCGATTCATTTCGATTTTCATTTCGTCTGTGACAGGTTTGCTTGGATTTCCACTGGGTTCAATGACTTCGGTACTCATAAAAGTTGTGCGGAATTTATTTAACTGATTATAAATGCTGATTACGAAGCTACTGCTACGAGCAAAAAATAGTAAGACTTTGTTAATAATGTTGAAATTCATAATTTATTCTTCAAAATCCATGTCGTTCTCCTCAAAGTAGTCCCCCTTGGCCTCAAATAACTTGTGCTACCGTATTTTCCTATCCTCGAAACAGTTGTTAGTGTCAATTTCGGGAATAGCCTTGAATGCGCGTAGCGACTGACGTTTAATGTCCTCAATTTATTCAAAACGGTTTCCCCGGAGCGGTCGATTGAGTTTACTGAATAGCCAGAAGTCACATGGAGCGAAAAAGTCACGAAGAATCAATGCAATATGCGACAGTGCATTATCGTGGTGCAAAAACCAAGACTTGTCGGTCCATACTTCTGAACTCTTTTTATGATTAGCTTCGCGCAAACTACGAATAACACTCAAATATTATTCCTAGTTGACCGTTTGGTCGGTCAGAAGGAATGCGGAGTGTACAACACCTCGAAAATCGGAAAACTGTCAACTTCCGCTCACCTTTGCCACGATAGTCGACCGATTCATTGTCTGTTTCTGGGTCGTAAGCAATGATCCAATACTCATCATCAGTAATAATGCGGCTCATGGCATTGTTTCACAGATGTTAACTCGACGATGGTTTTTGGAAGAAATAAAACTCTTTAAAAATTTGTTTCATCATCATTTTCATCCGATTCCTATACTCGATTTCAATATTCCAACGATGCACTACGATTTGTGACTGTTTATCGTCGACTCTTAAGCACCAACGCCTTCATGTTATTGACGTGTTTATCAGCAGTTAATCCAGTGTCCTGGATGCGGTTCATCGTCAACGCCTTCTTGACCCTCGTTGCATAATTTGTATCACCGAAGACCGTCCAAGCTAGAAAACAATATTTCGACAAATGGGCTTTTTAATTAATAAATTTAAATTTAAGAGTCTTACTGATTTTTGCCCACTTGATAAATACAAAAATTTTCTTTCAAAAACTTTGATCGGTCAATTTTTTGGGTCAGAAATATATTATAGCGACTCAAGCTGACTATTCCCTCATATAGACAATATTCCACGTAAATTTCTTGAAAATAGCTCGTCAAAAGCTTTCCATAAAAACATTGTATTCCTATCATTCTTTTCTGTTACATGCAGCAGCTCGTTGATTATAAAAGAGGAGCACAAAATTTCATATCGATATCTCAAAAACTTGTACAATGTCAAATGGACGGACAAGTCAACCCAACTGGTTATGCTAATAATTTATACATACACTTTACAGGATCACTGGCGTTGCGTTTTGAGTGCTACAAACATCCTTATTATTAGGATATTTCCAAAAGTCGATATTTTTTCGGAAAAATCAGTTTGAAATACTGAAATATCATTTGATTACTAAGCACTATTTTGTCTCAAAAGAATACTACAAAATCGAGTTGTGGTTCCTGCAAAGATCTTTGTACTGCATATTTTTTTATAATTGGGTTCTATTTTATTTATGTTAATTAGTAGCATACTTAAATCGATTATATTCCCTTAATGCTAAAATAATGAAATCATTTATCTAACCGTAAAGGATACCCTTAACAGTTTTTGTCGGAAAAATCACGCATTTATTACGTTAGTTCGCTCTGCGAAAATAATATTCTCTCAGTGTAAATACTCTTGGTGTGACATTAAGCCTTTTGTTGTGCTATGTTGCTGAAGTTTTTTACGCTCCATTCTAACATTTAATCCGGATTTTAATGAATTTTGTTATTGCGGCACACACACCCAAGGTAAAAGAAGAGAAACCAAAAGATAATTGCTTGTCCTTGTATACTCATTAGGCTTCTATTTTTATTAAGATAGAATATTGCAACAATAAATATGACTGTATTGAGTATTTATGTTATAAAGTTTGTGTGCTATGAATTATAAGATCCAGCCTAATTTTTTTAGCTGAGTATTTTATACAAATTCAATTTCTTTTTACACAAAAATGGTTCATGCTGCCTTATGCTCGGGCTGTCAAAGTTGCGTGTTCTTTTCTTATCAAGGCGTCAGGTTCTTTTGTTCTTTTCTCAAAGTGATCTCTTCTAACCAGTCAAAAGTGCAACAATTTCTACTCTCTCAAAACGAAAGTGTGACAGTTGCCAAGTGAAATTTTAAAATCTTGCAACTTGTTGATTCAGAGTAAAATGGTTTTGCTTACCTAACTGTTGTATATGTCACCTAAAACTAAGCGATATAGATAAAGAGTTATTTATATATAGAGTTTGTCCGGAAAGTAATAGGACTGATTTTCTTCTGCCGCGACAGTATTTCGGAGCGTGCGCGCACTGACTGGATGGAGAGACGGTGTTCCAGCTAACGAACGACCGGCTGGTCAGTTGTCTCCGAGTATCTGGAGGGTTAAATTCTGTGTGAATTTCGGTAAATCTGAACATGTGTGAAAGTGATACCCAATTTTTGAATAACGTAATCACAAGTGACGAGTTATGGATGTTTGAGTTGATCCCGAGGCAAAGAGGCAATCTTCCTTTTACTTTAAAACGACAGAGGATTCCGGAGAATGGATTCTATCTGTTGGTTTTCGGACAAACCGTGTGTAAAATATATAAATGATCAGGATGTCGAGAAAAGTTGAAATCCGTGCATCCGTGCAAGCTGTAACTTAAATTAAAATTGAGATATCTTGACGAAACTTGGTAGACATATTCCCTGGGAAAGGAAATAACGAGTTCGTAAATGGGCGTAATCGGACCACTATCATGCCCACAAAACGTCATTGAAGGAAAATAAGATATACCACTTTTATTTTGCATAGATGATGAGCTTGACCCCGCCTTCCTATATATTTAATGTACATATCTTTTACACCACTATAGTTACAATATTATTTATTTATTAGATTATTTCACTTTCCGGTATGCAATTTGAAAACGAATTTATTACAAGGGGATACAAATTTGCACGAATAATCCCTTAAAAGAATGCTCCTTGTGACCAAAATTTGTTCAAATTTAACAAAAAATGTATAAGCCTCTATGTACCGAAAATATCAGCCAATATGTGAAATATATAATTGAAGTTCTGGGATAATTATTTTCTACCAACGGTATATCTGTATGTGTTAGCGACCATATTTTTCGATTTTCGAACTTCCTGTTGACTGTATACCACATTTACATATAAGTTGTCTAAATGAAAAAGGTTCGTGTTTTACTGCTTAAAATATATAGAATTGGGTGAAAACTTGATCTAGCAACCACTTAACTGACATATAACATTCGAAAGACCATTCGTTAGCATTTATTTTTTGAAGATTATCTCTTTAAAATGTTGGCCTTGGCTATGTCTCCGATGGTCCACCCATTGAGTTCAATTTTCGAAGACTCGGTCAAGCATTTCTACTGGTAACTTGCAAGTGAGACTCGTGTTATTTTGCTTCAAGGCGTGAATCGGAGTCTTATTGTTCGCGTAGACTTTATATATTCTCGCAGGAAGAAGTCTAACGGTGTGATATCACGCGATCTGGGTGGCCAATTGACCAGTTTAAAACATGGAATTATCTATGAGTAAAGCTTCCACCCACTCTACCCGGGAAAAATTGGCGCACCCTAACAAAACACAGTTCAATACACCACAGCCGATGACACAACAATACATTACAACTCACCTCAACTGGGATAGCAGACAAAATTAGCACATCAACATCCGTTTTATATCTACATTCCATTCAACAATGCGCCGACTTACAGCGATTCAACCCATTGGCCATCATATATGTGAAGCCAAGAGTGCGGGTTGGCCATCACCCAAGTTGCGACTGATGAAATCACCAGCAGACAATGCCACACGGCTGATAACAGGACAAAAGTAGCAAAAAAAAAAAAAAAAAAAAAAAAAAAAAAAAAAAAAAAAAAAAAAAAAAAAAAAAAAAAAAAAAAAAAAAAATTGCAATAACAATATCAAAAAATATAGAACAGCCAATCACAACAACACCAGCGAGTACATCATAGAAATAAAGCTAATTTAGCAGCACTTGAGCTGCTAAAAATGTTGTTTAAGCCAATTATTTAGTGTAGCGTTCAAAAAGCGCTTTCGGATTAGCTCGCGCGGGCGCGCTACTCCTCGCCCACCCACCAATGGAATGTGAAGTATGCTTGTCGTCAGCCAGTTGCGCCCGAACGCTATTCGAAATGTCAATGTTAATTGTGGCTGACAGCGAGGATGGGGTTGTTTGTTGTGAGGCGTTGGTGGCAGTGGTGGAATGTCAGTTCGCTTGGTTGTTGCACAAGCGTTAGCTCGTAATGACAGCACCAAGAAGTAAATTAGCAGCAATAATGTAAGTAAGCGAAACAAAAAGAATGAAAGCTCTGCTACTATCTACTTATGTACTTAATAAGTCTATTGAAATGAGTTGCTGGCAGTATGTTTGACTTGCCAAAACAGTTAAGTTGCTGCCACCAGCTCTGCTTATGCTCAGCACATATCTCAGCCCCACTCTTCGTTTCCGTTGTGTCCTTAACTACTTACATGTGCTTGAAATTATATACTAGATACTTAGTTGATTACTATAGAACTTTCATTACCGCTTTTTGTTGCGTGAAAAAGTTTCACTGAAGCATATGCATGCGTACGACTTAAGCCACGAATTAGTTAAGATTTTCATGCACCGATTAACTACGAGCTTAGTCGCACTTAAGTTGCGCGTCTTGTAGCCAAAGTTTGGTTGAAGGTGGATCGTGATTAGCAAACGGTATGCATAATGAAAATTAAGCAGCAATTGTGGGTTAGAGTTTCTTGGATGAAGACGTTTACCATATACAGTATCGGACATAATTATATATACCCTATGTATGTAATTAATATTTAGTGTTGACACCTTTATCGTTAATTGCAGTCAAAAGTATGCGAGGCATACTGTCTACTAAGTTCGGAAGAAACGATTGTGGTACTATGTTTTGTCAGGAGTCCTAAAATCTATTAAAAATCACTTGTTTTTAGGAACGATAGGAAAGTTGGTCGGGCTTATTAATCTTCAATCTTCTTCTTCTTCTTAATTGGCGTAGACACCGCTTACGCGATTGTAGCCGAGTTAACAACAGCGCGCCAGTCGTTTCTTCTTTTCGCTACGTGGCGCCAATTGGATATTCCAAGCGTAGCCAGGTCCTTCTCCACTTGGT
>NW_017534975.1:180606-189150 GCF_001853355.1 Bactrocera latifrons | reverse complement strand
CTCACTTTAGCTCGCCTTCGAACGGATGTTCTTAGGCTACCCAGAGGATACTTGGTCAAAGACCGGAAGTCGTGAGCTGCTTGAGTCATATGTATGTAAAAGAATCGTTTCTGGCCATTCCCAAGTGAATGGCGATCAGAGGCTTTCCTCACTGGCGTGAACTTCTACACATGACCCCATCCTCCCATCCTCAATCTACTGTATTAAAAATCTCTCGCTCACTCAATTATTGTTATAAATTCTCAATAGTCGCGGCTTTGTTCATGTTATCGAAAAAACTCTAGCCAGTTTTGATCAAAATATTCTTTCGCAATTTGCGTTGAATGCTTGGGATCACTACCATGCTGACATTAAAGTTTTTTGCGCAGTGTGCTCTAAATTCATACTCAGCATCTGCATGTAGGACTTTCCCGCGATTTTGGCTTGAACTATTTCCTTCTTCTCCTCCTCTGAACTTTATGATATTTTGGATGCACTTACTTTGGTCTTTCATGACTCTTTCGTCGAATGTTTTCTCTATCTTTCGTATTTTGATACTTTAGAAACGTGTTGAAAATGGTATAATAGTCACCTAAAACTAACTGAGATAGATATAAGGTTATATACATATATATTAATGATTAGGATTACGTCCTTCCGTATATGTTTGTGCAAGCTGCAACTTGGCTAAAAAATAAGACATTTCGTAAACATGTTCCTTGGTAAAAAAGTCAAGACGAGTTCGTAGTTCATTGTCACGCTCACAAAACGTTATTAGTTGCACAAAGAATCATTTAAAGGGGACATCCTTGCAGTTTCAAAATCTTTAAAAAGTGGGTGCTCCCTAATAAGTTTATTCTATTTTATATATCTTCCAAACTAATAAAGCTGTATCCTGTTGAATCGTGTAAATTTTTCCCTTTTGCCCATTATACTTGAATAATCGGGCGAAAATTTGAAAAATGTAATATTTTTATGAATCTAAATATACAAGTCTGCTATATGGTACAGAGGCATGAACGATGAGACATGATCTGATGAGTCGATTTACGAGTTTTCGAGAGAAAGGTTCGGCATCAACGTTGACATACGTAGTTAAGCGAATTAAAGGACAGCAACTACGCTGACTAGGTCATGTCGTTCGAATGAAAGCTCTGAAAGTATTCGACGCAGTACCCGATGGGGAAGCAGAGGAAGAGGAAGGACCTGGCTTCGCTTAGAATTTCCACCACCTTGGGAAAATAAGAAATCAACAAGTTATGTCGTTTAGAGCTGAATTGGAATTGACTTGGTCTACAGCTTGGTCCAAGCCTGGTATTCCTCATATAGTGAATTCTGTTCCTCTGATTGGTAAGTTTAGCTTCTTCGGTCCAACTGATATTAAAATACATATATGAATATGCACTGATTTGAATTAACATAATTAACTCAGATGATTATATGTGATATCAATTCAACCAAAGAGACCCCCATTTTTGTCCGTATGAGAAAAAGTTCAAGCAAATGATAAAAAATGGTATAAAAAATATAACTCCATCTTAATTTAGACTCATTTCATTAATAATAAGCGCTGAAACATGTTGTTTTTAAAAAATCTTGTCCTTTTAATATCTTTAAAATATCATCTAAAAACGGTCTTATTTATATATACAGCTGCAAAACATACAGACAGATATATATTTATACATGGTTAATGTGTCGAAATCGAAACTGAAACTAAAATCCCTATTTAATCGAGAAAAACTTATATTATAAATACACATGAACAAGCATATACTTGCTTATATATACAGCTCCAATCCAATAGCTAATATAGTTCATCCACATATTTATGTATATACGATTGCAACAACTTAATCGACTTCCGTGAATCAATCACAAATATTCGCTTTTGTTTGCTCTGGAAATTGCTTGTAACCCGAGATTTTAATGGGGGAAAAACTAAGCCAGAATATGAAATATGTGCAATGATATGGCACATAAATATTGTAGATATATGTATGCGTATATGCTATGCGTATGCACATAGATAACAATATATAACTGTATGTTACCCGCAAGCTAAAGAAGAACAAAGGGAATATAAATCCAGCTTATGGAGAGTGCAATTTGAGTAAGTGGTTGAATATCAGTCGGTCCACTCGTTTTCGCCAATTAAAAATGGTAAAAAAGTATTAAGTGGTATTTTTTGGATTAGTTTTCGGAATTGAGGAGAAAATTCTTTTAAAAATAGTGACAAGAGAGAGACGTACGGAGTCCATAGTTTTCGAAAAAATTTCATAAATCAATAATGTTTGGCTTTGCTATGAGATCAAACCTTACTATTTCGACTCCCTTCATCAAAAGCTCGATATACGGTCAAAAAACTTTCAATTGAAATTTGATCCAATTTTTATGATCAGTTAGCTGACAGTTTGAACCAGTTAGATCTAGGCCCTTCGACACTGCAGGCATTATATTATATCATTATCGATCTTGTAAAGTTGTTACGTGAAATCGGCGCTAAAGTTTTTACGAATGCCGGTTGAGACGCCTTATCTTTCACCATCCCCAATACTTCAATTTAAATATATGGGCAAATATGGTGGAAAAAATGTTTCATTTCGGTGATTATAACTTGGGGAAAACAATGAGCCAATGATGCCTTCCCTTCTTCAACCAACCAACTAACTAATAATTATAATTCGCTTAAAGTTCACCAATACGTCCTGTGTTTGCTAGTTTACTGTTCATTAGTCCAGGTGCAGCAAAATATTATCCACCTTAGTGTGGAGCTAACACAAATAAGCACGAAACCAGCACGTGTCGGAAAACATTACGCACGCAAATGGTTCCAAAGATCTTGCGTAGTACAATTCTCTTGAATGCTTCAAGAACTTCCTTATACCGGTTCTTTTTCGTCGTATATTAGGATGAGAATGACGAAAGACTCAAAGGACGTAATTTGTGTTCGTTGAGTGAGGGATCAATTGTTTGGGGAAATTATGCAAGTTTCGAGGTATACAGATTTTTTTATTTTGTATTTATTTTTTTCAAATTTAAAGCTGTCAGCATTAATGTAGTTAACCAAATCTTTTGTAATGTAGTGAATTTTCCAGGTCAAAATTCACCCTGACAAGTTCAAATCAGTTTATTTACAGTGGGTTTAATTCTTCCACACAATACCATGTTAAGTAGGCTGATACCGCAATAATTAGAGTATACTGTATTTTTGTGTTCCAATCACTGGGCATGTATTCCCCCGGCTAAAACATGCTTAGCAGCTATAACATGCGCCTTTACAACTCCTCGCTGACGTCTTTAAACAGCTCAGCGGGTAATTTATCGGCTTCTTGGCCAACCTTTTGTTTTTTGCCTCTTCCGACAACCCTTTCGGAAAAAATTCCTTTTCAATCGCTTATTCAAAGATGCCTTCTTTGCCACAAGTTTTCGAATATATTTTCAGTTTTTACTACAATATGAAGTTTTTGAAAGTCAGTGATTTATTTCATAATATAGTGACGCAGCAACGCTTCACATTTTTTAGCTCGTCTAAAAAATACTATTTCTGGAGGCTTGCATGCTAGGCTCTGAGATGGTGACTCAAAAGTTTCAAAGGTCAGCAAATGTGTGGTTTGTGGCACGATATTTGAGTGATTTAGGAACCAATCTTGCTTTTACTTTCTTAGGTCAAAATGATCTTTCAAAATGGTTTTCATTTATCACTCCAATATTCCAACGACACCAATAGGATCTCCGTCTGCTAGTCGCGTTCACAACTTTCTGTGAAGCAAACCAAGGCGTTTTCCAACATTCTGAATGTTTCGGCACTAGAAATTTGACTTCGCACACAAAATTTAATGGAACTTTCTTATTGAATACTTTCACTCAATGTAAAAATCACCTAATCTACTTTACGTCCGTCATAAACACTCACTCAAATATTTCAGCCAGCGAATACTAAACACTAATTATTATTTTGAAGGGACATTTGGCGTAGACATCACTGACAGTCATAACAACGTAAAAAACAAAATTTCGACGAACCCCGTTGCTGCGCGAAATTTAAATTAAAAATTCTTACGATTTTCTGCCTACTATTTATTAGCTTGTTTCAAAAAATATGTTTGTTTCATTCGCTGGTCAGTAAGATTTAGGGAATCGAAGATAGCATTATAAAAACAAACCACGTGTATTAATGAGTCTTTCTGTCAGTCTGTATATCTATATATCTGCGATCTAGCCAAGTTTCGATATATCGATCTGAAACCTTTCCTTTCCAAGAAGCTGCTCATTTCTCAGAATCGCCGATATTTAATCACTGTTAAATATTGCTGTCATGCAAATTGACCGATCGAGGTCAAGTCCTTGTACGAAAATTCTTTTTATTACACGCAATAACTTCACAAATTTAGGTATGGATTATTATCCAAAATACTCAAAAGTTCGGATCTGATCGCTACAGCATATAGCTGCTACACATATGGCCTGATTAGAATCTAGTTCTACTATGAAAACTCTTATATTTGTGAAAGGTAATTTAGCTGACATTTTTTTTTTGTTTTGTTTTCCAGTTTTTTTTGTATTTTTCAAAAAAAAAAAAAAAAAAATTCCAACTGGGTTGTATAAATTTATATGAAACAACTATAACAAACACTTAGCACGGAAATGTAGGCCACACTAGGATTTTTAACCAAGTAGCTTGCAACAATCTGTCTGTAAATAAGCCGCCAAAAATTATCAGTGCTGAAACACACGCCAGTTTAACTGTTAGTTGCGCGATAGTGTTGTTTACAAAAAAACAACAGAAGAAACTAAACACAACTTTACTTAATTAGCTAATCAATATGAGCAGCATTTCAATCATGAAATGGATTATACTATATATAGTATGTAGAAAGTTGTATTTATATAGAGAGAAATCTTTATACTTTTATAATATAGGCACACTTACATTTATGTACAACATATATATTATTAGTGAGTCTATTGAAATAACTATGAACGAACAATGACTACTTTGTTGCTGTAGTATTTCAATTAGCATCTTACAAAATTTGAGGAACAAATGATGGTAACATTAACATTTTGATTGCAGTAATTAATATTTGTAGTTTCTCATAATTCTAAAATATATGTATGTTTGGCATATAATACCACAGTGCCGAAACTACTCATTCGGCAGCAAACGATTGTAGTACGAAAAGCATTTATGAAAACAATTTTTTTTTTTTTACCAAAAATTAGAAAAGTTAAGCCTTTGTAGCACATGAGTAGACAATGTTCTGCAAGAACACAAATTAATTCACATACACGCTAACGCATATGCAAAAGCTTTCTTTTATACTTAGAAAATCATAGCACAAAAGGCAAACTTGTTTGGCCTTTGCTTGTTGCCTTTTGTCTATTTGTGAATGAAATTTGTTTGTTACCCATTATTTCATAGAGTGAATAGCTGGAAAGAGAGTGAACGTTTGAACGTGGGCGAGTGAGTGGAGCTTAGTTTGCTATCAGCCGACTCCAGACATTAATTAACAGCAGCACCGACCGAGCTACCGACCGACCGACAATAAGCAAGCGACAGTGCAACAATGCAACCATTTCCTACACATAATCTTCCGGCAAACATATTGCGCTGTTATTTGCTTTTACCATTGTCTTGCTGCTTATATAAGTATAGTTTTCGGCGAAGGCATAGGCGCTCCCACCTAGGCGTATGAGTAACATTTATGCACGCATAGATGGCAGACGGAAACGAAACCACGCCCGCTTATGCCACGCCGTGATAAACCTCTTTAAGTGAAACAATAGGTGCGCTGAAAGCATGACACACACACTCACTTTTAAGGACGCACACACTCACACATACACACACAGCTAAACATATGCGCGCTCATAAAATGAAAGTAACAAACTCAAAGGCAGTCAGTGCTTGAGTTAACGATAGTGGTTCAACCACAAGCAAACCCACTCGTACACGCATATACATACATATGCAACGTTATGTATATGCGATTTCCTGTGTGTGTGTGTGCTTCTTTTATAACTTGCCGCAAAGTTTTTCGTTGCAAAAGGTATTAGCTAGCATTTGTCTCAATTTGTATAAGTTTTGCCAAAAATAACGGTGAAAAAACTGTAATATAATCCTGTTAGAGTCGTTAAAGTTTCTAACCAGTGTTTAGCTGTTTGCTGATTTAAGTTATAATATGCGCGACAACAAATTCGACAAACTGCGTGTATACAGAGAGGATGCCTGAAATTTATTCACAAACTTGTCACGCGCGCGCACATTACAGGCTTAATTTTTTTTAATGAGCTCAGCGATATTTTTGCGGTTAAACGGCCAACTATTAAGCACACGTCGTTGGTGACTGGCTGGCAATTTATGTGAGATATAACATTCTAATATATGTATGTATGTATGTACTACTCTAAGTGTGGGGGAAATGTTTGAATAGTATCGGGAAACTTGAAATTTGACAGAAGCAATTCAATATTGTTGAATTTAATATGAATAATTAAAAGTCGTTTAATGGAAAAGCGTATTTAAAAGTATATTAGGAAAATCTTCAAACTCAAAATTTAAAAAAAGTTATGCTCTTCAAAACATTAATTAAAATCTAGTATAGAAGTATGAACAAATCTAAGTTTTCGTTTTTGCATATTGACGTGTTTTCACGAAAGTACTCTCTTTGTTGCATTGTCGTAACGTTATCTCAACTTTTAACCAGTCAATTTATTTTTTTTCCATATATATTTTTTTATAAAGCTTTTAAATTTATTGAGTCAAGAAATTGTATATATTACGTATATATTAGTATATATTATAGTACCTTTTAGCAGAATTTTAGGACTTATTACTTTATTCTCTGAAATTGAAATAGCTAAACAGAGTTCGTTTAAGTAATGTTAAGTCTAGTAACCAATCAAAGGAGTAAGAAAAATTACAAGTTTTTGACAAAAATTTGGATTCTAAAAATAATCGATTTTTGACCAAAATTTTAGGCTTAAGTTGTTTATAAAAAACTTATATGTGTCAGTAAAAAAATCTTCGGTTAATTACTAAACAATTGGTCACCGACTTTGAAAACAATATTTTGAGAAGAACACGCATTATGTATGCAAACATGTCTACAAAAATAATATTTATAGACATTCACATATATTGTGTTGCACTTAAGCTGCAGAGAGAGTTTTCCTATTTTTTTAAACTATTTATTCTTCTTCCGCGCTTAAAGTTTGGAATGCACTTCCAAACACTCTAGAACGCTTTTGAAATTTGCATGTAGCTTCGAAAATATTCACCAGAACGATAGGAAATTTTCTGCGTGTATTCTTTAATACATGTACTTTAATAAAACAAAATAAAAACATTGATTTTTGTTTTTAATTTTAAGTGTATATAACCCCTTTAGATAACTTAAATATTGGCCGATATATGGAGTATAAAGTCGCCCGGAAGTTCGAAAATCTTTATACTAGGTTTATAGGGGCTCAGGGAAGTATTGATCGGTTTCAGAGAGGCAATTCAGGTAAAGATACCCTCTAAATTTCAAATATATACCTTACACATTGACCGATGCACGGGAACATGACTGAGGATTGGCCATATAACGGAGTGCAATTCGGTTTGGGTAATGGGAGAGAAGCTCCGCTGCCAAGCCTTGGTTTCACCCCGTGGATGAATGTCTAGTCACAACCCGCATAAAAGCGAACTTCTTCAGAATATTGTCCCCACGCCTGGAAGGAAGAGAACGATGATGTGACTAGAGATGTCTTCTATGAGCGAAATTGAGTAAATTGGTTGAGGCTGGCCGACTTCGCCGGAGCCCCAAATATTTTCCAACAAACGCAAGTCAACAAACACAAGGAGGGTTCGACGTCGATCATAACAGACAAGGCGTGTAATGATATAGACACCGCAAGTTGAAGAAGGAAGCGAGGCGCATTTGTAAACAAAAACAAGTAAGGAAGGGCTAAGTTCGGGTGTCACCGAACATTTTATACTCTCGCATCAAATATTTGTGCAAAGTTTTATTCCGCTATCATCATTGGTTCCTAATGGATATATTGTACAGAGAAGGCATCAGATGGAATTCAAAAAAGCGTTATATTGGAAGAAGGCGTGGTTGTGAACCGATTTAACCAATATTTCGTGCATGTCATCGCGGTGTTAAGAAAATATTATGTACCGAATTTCATTGAAATCGGTGGAGTAGTTCCTGAGATATGGTTTTTGGTCCATAAGTGGTCGACGCCACGCCCATTTTCAATTAAAAAAAAAAAAAGACGCCTGCGTGCAGCTTCCTTCTGCCATTTCTTCCGTGAAATTTAGTGTTTCTGACGTTTTTGTTAGTCGGTTAACACACTTTTAGTGATTTTCAACATAACCTTTGTATGGGAGGTGGGCGTGGTTATTATCCGATTTCTTCCGCTTTTTAAGTGTATATGGAAATGCCGAAGGAAACGACTGTATAGACTTTGGTTTACATAGCTGTAGTAGTTTTCGAGATATGTACAAAAAAGTTAGTAGAGGACGGGGCCACGCCCACTTTTCCAAAAAAAAACTACGTCCAAGTATGCCAC